>NW_009696486.1:0-4707 GCF_000703405.1 Apaloderma vittatum | reverse complement strand
CAGCCTCTCTGGGCAGCCTGTGCCAGGGCTCTGTCACCCTCACAGTAAAGAAGTTTCTCCTCATGTTGAGGCAGAACTTATTATGTTCTATCCTATACCCATTATCCCGTGTCCTATCACTGGGCACCACTGTAAAGAGGCCAGCACCTTCCTCTTGATCCCTACTCCTCAGGTATTTATATACATTGATAAAGTCCCCTCTTAGCCTTCTCTTTCCAAGGCTAAACAGCCCCGGTTCTCTCAGTCTCTCTTCACAGCAGAGATGTTCAAGTCCCTTAATCATCCTTGTAGCTCTCCATTGGACTCTCTCCAGTCTCTCTTGAATTGGGGCGCTTTTTTTTGTGGTCTCACCAGGTCAGAGTAGAGGGGGAGAAGAACCTCCCTAGACCTGCTGGACACACTTAATGCATCCCATTGGCCCTCCTGGCCGCAAGGACCCACTGCTGTCCCATGGACAACTTACTGCCCACTAGGACTCCAAGGTCTTTCTCCATGGGGCTGCTTTCCAGCAGGACATTCCCAATCTGTACTGGTGCCTGGTGTTATTCCTCCCCACATGCAGGGCTCTCCACGTATCCTTATTGAACTTCACGAGGTTCCCTTTTGCCCAGCTCTCCAGCCTGTCCAGATCTCGTTGGATGGCAGCACAGCCTTCCTGTGGGTCAGCCACCCCTCCCAGTTTTGTATCATCAGCAAACTTGCTGAGGATGCATTCTATCCCCTCATCCAGGTTGTTGATGAAGTCATCGTCAGGTCTCCCTCCTTGTGTTCTGCCACCTGCCGCCAAGAGCTCCCAAGGGCTACCCGCAAACCTGCATTGTGGGGCATGTTCATAACCCCAGTTTTCAGCTTTGAATGAAGTTGAGTAATTGGGGAAAATGTATGTGTTGCCATCTTCTCTTACGACACCTGCCCCCGAGTCTCTTTCATATGGTGTCGAGGCTTTCTGTTGGAATTACACTCAGCCATTCCAGGAATAAGGAAGCTATTTTGTCTGGAAGAAACATTCTTTAATGGCATTCCTCTTCTATACGTTCCCAGAAGGTTCTCCTTAGTAGTGTGGATACACCTATTCGCATCCAGTGCATGTTAAGTCTTGAAGTGGCTATTTATGGGTTTATTTACAGCAAAGGAGTGAGTCGGTATGAATAGCAACATTATGTTATGTAAAAACATGCATGATATGGCATGGGGAGGACTCACGACCGGAAGGATTTACTCTCTGACGCTCATGAAACTCCTTGGGGTTTTTTGTAGGCTTGTCCAGGACGGAGACATCCTGTGCGTTCCAACGTTTGGATATGCCGAGTTTTTAGAAGCAAACGCAGACAAATTCCTAAGGTAGGTGGCAACAAACAATGGCTCTATTGCATGGATACTGCAAGAGAAAAGATAATTTTCCACTACTGACTCTTGAAACAAGACGGTTGATTTGTTCCTGGAGTTCTGAGTTTATCTGCCTCTTATTTCAGGGGGAGGAGGGAGATATTTTTGTTGGATTAAGGAGGGCTGCAGCTAAGAGGGAGGCCTCCCTTGCCTCACTCAGTCATGGAGGGAAGAAAGGAAAAGGAGAGAAACTGATGGGGAAAAATAATGAAAAAGAGGAAGTGGTGGCCACCAATTCTCCCTTCATTGGTTTCGCTCATATGGCTTTGAAATAGTTCTGTGCTAAATGAGAGGAAGACACCTTTGCCCCAGAGTAGGGGTGCTTGCAGTGAGGTTTGGCTGGTGTTTATAAAGGTTTTAGCTGTGTCAGTCAGGGAACTGCCACAGGTAACTGAGGTGTGCAGTGCAAAGAATTGCCTTGAATTGTTCATGCAGGATATACCAGCCACATGTTTTAATGCAGCTCAGCTCCACTACGTATTTTTAAATTTAATAGTTGTATAGCATTACTATTCTCTAGGCTATTTCTTAAAGGGAGAGAGGCAGGACCGTAGGAGGCACAAGTCTTCTGCCTGTGGAAGTTTGTTATATATTAGCTGTGTGGCAAGCCAGAGAAGACAGCAGAGTTCATGGGACCTAAAGAGTTTGAAACTGTTGATGTGTGAATGGCACAATTATTCAGAGGGTGAAGAAACTAATGGAGGAAAGCTCTGCAGATCCCTTTATCTGTTCAGTGGGATATCAGTGTAGCAAGAAGTGTTTTTCCTGCTGGGTGCCCAGGGCAAAATGCTTTATGGCTCTTCTGGTATTTGGGTGAGTCCTAGTCTGCAGCCTAGAGGACTCTGCGCTGTAAGATTTTATACACTGCAGGTGAATCTCTGTGCAGTTGTAGCGAAGGAAACAATGGCAGAAAAAAGAATATCTTGAGCTTTTAGATGAAATAAGGTCAGCACAGCTGTGCTTGTGGACTGAAGCCACTAGCAGAAGCTGTAACTGTTGTCAGTCCTGTTGGTCTGTCTGGCCAGACAGCATGGCGGGGTGCGTGAAGGATTTATGCAGATGCTGGGAGAGGGCAAGAGTATCTCTTCTTACCTGTACCTTTCAGATGTTGTGGCAACTGTATTGTTTCTGCATTCAAGATCTTGATTCACCAGTTTAGACTGCTTATTTTTTTCCCTTTAGGTGGCCAGAGCTTTACTTCAAAGTGAGGAAGGTTTTAGGCACAGTGGAAGGCGAGCCATCTGAGGGTTACCTGGTGGACACTCAGAACACCTCTCTCTATCTGGTAAGATGTCAGTGGAGAGTAGGGATGTATACAAGAGTTCTGAGGCTGAAGTTGCACTGTGGAGTTGCCTGGGGAAGCTTGTATTTCCTGCTGTTGAAAAATGGCGTTTCAGGACAGACTTTGTCACTTGTATTTTTTAGAGGTGATTGTAGAATCATAGAATGTTAGGGGTTGGAAGGGACCTCTAGAGATCATCTAGTCCACCCCCGCTGCCAGAGCAGGATCCCTTAGGGCAGCCACACAGAAACGCTTCCAAGTGGGTTTGGAAAGTCTCCAGAGAAGGAGACTCCACAGCTTCTCTGGGCAGCCTGTGCCAGGGCTCTGTCATCCTCACAGTAAAGAAGTTTTTCCTCATGTTGAGGCAGAATTTCCTATGTTCTAGCTTGCACCCATTATGCTTTGTCTTATTACTGGGCACCACTGTGAAGAGACCAGCACCTCTCCTCTTGACACCCACTCCTCAGATATTTGTGTACATTAGTAAGGTCCCCTCTTAGCCTTCTCTTTTCAAGGCTAAACAGCCCCAGTTCTCTCAGTCTGTCTTCATAGGAGAGATGTGCAAGTCCCTTGATCATCCTCATGGCTCTCCATTGGACTCTCTCCAGTAGGTCCCTGTGTCTCTTGAATTGGGGAGCGCAGAACTGCACACAGTTTTCCAGGTGTGGTCTCACCAGGTCAGAGTAGAGAGGGAGGAGAACCTCACTAGACCTGCTGGAAACACTTTTCTTAATGCACTTAAGTCCATTAAGAAAAGTGCATTAAGAAATCACCTGTGTGATGTTCCACAGAGTACTATATCTTCACTTCCTCACAGGTGGGTTCAACAAACAGTGCTGTCCCTTCTGCCCCAGCATATAACAGCCATGAGTTCTGGAGCAGTTTGTCTCCTGCTGGACTTTCTGATGTCGTGAAGCAGCTCTGTGATGCTCTTCGGCCTCACCTGAAAAGTCGGTGAGTTAGAATTCCTTCTAGCAAGCCCCAGGAGAGCTGGGACCCTGCTCTCTGGTCACCGGGACAACTGCCTCTGTCTTAAAGGGCAAGTGTGCTGAGCGGGGCCAGCAGCGTTCTTCTGTCGGGGCCAAGTGGCAGTGGGAAGCTGATGGCTGTCAGAGCTGTGTGTAGCTGCCTCAACCTCCACCTCTTCAAGGTAATTCCTCCTGCGGTCATCTGATCGGTGGATATACAGCATAGAAAGAATTGTGGAAATGCTCTTTAAGTCAGCCGTACCAACACCGCTGCTGCAACTCTGGCACGAGCCTACTTGGAAGCTGCTCACACGCAGATGTGCAGGCTAAAGGAGTCTGAGTGTGCCCACTCTGGCACGAGTTATCACTGCTGGTGCGCAGAACCTCGGAGCCACCCTTTGGATCATCCTAAAGGTCCATCTAGCCCCCTGGCCCATGTGTGATACTGGCTGGTAACAGATGCTTAGGAAGAGAGCATAAGCATGAAGAGATGTTGCCACCAGTGCTCTGGAATGGGTAACGTAGAGATCTCTTGACCCAGGGGTTGCATTTGTGCCTTTCTTTGCCGACTGCTGTTGCTTTCAGGGTGGTCTATTTACAAATACCAACATATGCAGTTGTATTTCAGCAGACTAACTTCCTGTGATTTAGTAGGGCACCGAGTTGATACTGTACCCCAGAGAGCAGCAGTACCAAAAATATACTGAGAGAAACTGGAGAGGTGACAAGTGCAGGAGTTGCAGTTGCATTCAGTGTTTTCAGTTGTCCCCACATGGCTTGGGCAAAAGGCATGTTGGCAAGTGAGGCCGAGATAATGCTGAGATCTTCTCTAGCTGGGTGAGAAGCCTAGAAAAGAAATGCAACCCTTGGTTTAATAGCAGCAGGTGTGCCAGATCTGGTTCAAATTCTTGCAGCCTGTCAAAGAGCTGCCCTGTAACTGTGTTCACGTTCACCACCACATCCCCCTGCAAGAGGAAAAAACCTGCCCAAATCTTCCATAGCAGTGCTTGGCTTCTGGAAAGGGGAACTACATCAAAACAAGGTTTCATAGAATCATAGAATGGCCTAGGC
>NW_009696485.1:0-16623 GCF_000703405.1 Apaloderma vittatum | reverse complement strand
TTTCCAACCTGAACTGTTCTGTGATTCTATGTTTTTCATAAGCAAATGACAAGCTGCTGAGACTCTTCTCTGGATGATCCTAGTGCCGGTGCTTTTCTGGGGGTCAGCAGGGACGTCCCAAAAGATGCAGGAAAGCTCTGCTTTGTTTTTATGCTGCAGCAGCAGTGATGGCTGTAATGCAGACTTGGAGCTGGCCTTTTCTGCCTGAGCTATACAGCATGCCAGCTTCACCAAGCAGCTCAGGTCTTCCTTCTCAGGAATGAAGCCTCCTCCCCTGCTTCTGTCTCGTGCTGCTTGCAGATACCCATGGAACCCACGGTAGAATTTCCTCCAGGTCTTTTCTTCTTCTAGATAGTTTCAAGCCAGCTGTAGCTTTTTGTTATTTATCTATCAAGGTTTCTTCCCAGTTCCCTTTTATTCCCTCTGAGGACTACAGGAACATATGAGTGTTGCAGGGCTCTGCAGGAACTGTGCTTTCCCGTGTCCCATTTTCCTGGATAGTCCAAAAAAAAAACAACCAAAACCTCTCCATGCCCAGTTGCAGTACCCAAACAAAATGAAAGAGTAACCAAAGCACACGGAGCTGCAGGCAAAGCAAGAGTAGTGGGAGATTTCCAGTGGTCCCAGAGAGCTTGTGAACTCTCTTCAGAGTCTTTTCTCCCAGCTCTTTGTTGAAAACCTGGATTAAGTGTTGACAAAAGCCAACATGATGTTAAGCAGGGCTCTTCTCCTCATCTGTCCCCTTCAAATGAATTCTTTTGGCAGCTGTGATGTAGTGGTATTAACTCATCCGTTGCTGTGCCACTCCAGAGGAAAAGCCAGGTGGTGGTTTCCTTTATCTCTAGTAAAAAAAATCCAAACAAACCCAAGCTGAGGAAAAAGTTACTTCATTTTTCAAAAAAGAGATTTCAGGCCTCCTTTTACCAGCCCACTAAAGCCTCACTATCACCCAAAGAAACTCATCCCCTTTGTCAAAGGGCAAGAGCAAAGGATCTAAAGAAAGCTCTGGAAATGCATCATCAGATTTGGCTTTTTTTTTTTTTCCTAGTGGGGAGCCAACCTCTCAGGAGGGAGATGGAGTCATTTGAGGATGATGGCCCTTTTCTAGCATGTTGTGCTCCAGCACGGTCGAAACCCGAGGCCCACGTGATGCTGTGCAAGCCGCCTGCATGGGGTGGGCAACATGAGGGGTGCATAAAGTCTTGCTCAGCTCACCGACTTCAGCACTGACATGGGAAAATTTCTCACACAGCCTTTTGTTGCGAGCCTCCAGCAGCTGCAATGCAGCTGTTTAATGGGCATTCACCCCTAGAATTTGGGGCTACCAGCTCCCCAGAGGCTAAAATTTGGATTATCTAAGGCAAGGAAAGAACTGAGGCTTGCAATGGTTTTTGTCAGAGGGCCAGGAAATTGGCTGCTTGTGGGAATGAATCACGTAGGCATGACACACTAAAAATCTGGAAACGCTGTCAGCTGCATGACCAGTTTGAACCCCATGGGGGCTGGCGACAGAGCTGGGAAAGGATCAAAGAAGTCAAGAGTCCATTGACTGACACTGGCCATTAACTCAGCCACTGTCTGAGATAAGGAAAGGGCACTGCCTTGGCCTGGGAAATAGAAAATACCCTTAAACCAATAGAATTAAAAAAAAAAAAAAAAATCTTACAGCAGTGTGTGTGGTGTCCTGGCAGCATCCCCCTGGAATTTGTGGAGTGAAGGCTTTAAGAAGGCTGGGCTGGCAGGACACAAGCTCTGGACAGAGAGAAGGACCCACTCGGGGTTGAAGGCTGCCTGGCTGCAAGATGCTCTTTGCTGCAAGTCTTCCAGAAGCCAGGCTGTGCTCCTTGCCAAGAGTCACAGGTCCCACAGGACACTGGGTCATGGTTTGCTGTTTTTTAAAAGCAAAAAAAAGTCACTGCCCAGGGGACTGAGTTACAGCCTTGAGGACGTGCGGGGAAGGTGATCGGTGCTCTGCATCTTTCTGTCTAGGGTGATAAATTCCCTGCCACTCGGTTTCAGATTTGCTGGCATCAGGCTGTTGTTAGTTTACTGGCAGTCTGAGGGGTGGAGAGAGGCAGTTTATTATGTTTGCACCATGCCCATTAAAAGCGTTCATACCTCTAATCATCACTGTAATAAAGGGGAATATTAGTAATAAAACTAAACCTTTGCCCAGGACTTCAGCACCACAGCAAGGGTGGGATTTGCACAATATCTCTTTCAAAAAATGGACTTCTCCCCCTCTCCTTTCCCTTTCCATCACTGCTTCAGCAAAACAAAAACCTCCCCAGGCAGTTTTTAGCATGGAACGTATGACAAAGGTGAGCAGCCTGACCTCTCGGGGAAGCAACAGTCCAAGGACACACACACAGTTCCAGCAGCTTTCTGCAACCAGTTTATCATTAAGCTACAAGGAGCATCTCACATGTCAGCTTGTCAGAGTTCCATCGGGAAGTTAAACGGTGCACACTTAATTTGTAATTGGATGCAAATTGAAGCGTCGCTCGTGAGAGGGCCGAGATCCTGGAAGAGCAGGCTGCATGCACTAAGCCTCGGGATTTGAATAACCTCAGAGAAGACGCTGTTCCTTTTCCCAGCTGGTTTCTGTCCTCTGCCACCCCAGCGAGGTGGACATGGGCTGCGAAGTTCCTCCTTTGTTTTGCCATACAGAGGCATGCCTCCAGGGGGTGGGCAACACACATTCCCTAAATGTCTTGTTCTTAAGGGAGATCTGGCACAAGCGAGGGATTAAAGTCACACTTGTTCCAGCTTTTGTAGAGTAGCCTTCGGCCAAGGATGTATCGCTGAGGAGAGACCTCTCTAAACCACTTCAGGAGGAACCAGTGAGGTTCCTTACTTGGCCCCACTCCCAGCAGAAGGGTAGAATCCTGCAGGCATTAACATAATAAAGATGGATAACATGAAGATGGAGGCCTCCCTCAGAGCTTCTAGCTGGTCTTTTTAGTCAACAACCGCTTTCTTTCATGCCTTTCACGCACAAATACATACCCCAAAGGTGTTCCAAGCCATCATATCTTCCCGCCTTGCTGCTCTGGCTGGGCTGCCAGCTCGCATTTGTATTGAGCTCAGCGTGATCGGCCTCACCACAGCCACCACTCTGCAGCCGTTGCCTGTGATCACTGCAATATTTCAGGGTGGGTAGAAAAAAAAACCCACCTCAAAAGCTGTCAGTCCCAGTGCTACTCATGCAGAGAGGCCAGGGCAAGACCATGGTCCGCAGGGCAACCTAGTCTAAGCCTGGTCTGGAGGGAGTTTCAGAGGACATCTCATCTTTAGAGCAACATCCTGTCTATGCACGACACTCCGTTGTTCTTTGGGTCGTAACAGCAGACTGTGGGTGCAGAGGGAAGGAGGAAGATGGTGTGTCTGTACCAGGGAGGTACAGAGGAAGCTCCTCAGGGAGACAGGAGACTCTGAAGGCCACCCTTATCCACCAGGCTTCTCTCAATAGAGCCATCCCTTTACCCATAAAAGAGAACTAGCTACATCTAGGGATGCAGCATCAGCACCACACACAGCACTCGGGTGTCAGAGGGAGGGATTTGGCTTCCCTCCTGATGCACAGACAAGAAACTCGCTTCGTACACTGCTTCACCATCAGCCACGTCAATGAGGTGGGAGCAGCAGAGGTTCCCATCACCCTGTGAGGGATGCACAGGGCAAGACCCTTCTGTCCTTGGGACACTGACACCACCCAACACATCCCTTCTCCTGCAGTGTGCTGCATCAGGGTGGGGGAGCCCCACGTCCAGCGGTCCCGTGGTCACAACGTGACACTAGAGGATGCAGGGCACTGGCCAGTGCCCCCAGAACGGGCAGAAGCACCAGACAGGGCGAGTAAGAGTCCCACCTGTGTCATAAATGCCAATGGAGGCTTTGCATGAACTGGTTTTCTCAGCACAGCCAAGGAGCAAGTAGTTGATTTTTTTCTCCTCTCAGCTCTGTTTCATATGTATATTTTATAGCGCTTGAGAATTAAAAGGAGTAGAAACCAAGAAGCATTTTCTGCTGCCAATGCACCAGTGACTTACTCATAATTAAAGAGGATCACTTATTTCTTGATTCAGGTTGGGCAGGGCAGAGTATCTTGTCTCTTTATTGCCCTCACATTAGGACTGAGTAAGCCACATCCTCTGTTGTGGGTAAAAAAGGCACCCTTCCACCCTCACTTCACCTGCAAAACCACAATCAGGCCAACAAAACAGATGACCCATAGGAGAGCTCTGAGTGGATAAATTCTACTCTTTGCAGCACTAAGTTACAGTATGTTGTTTCTCCCACCCTCGGTAGGGGGGGAAGTCTGTCCTACAAATCCAAATCATCCCAAATTACAGGCTTAATCCTTAATACCACAAGGCGGTCTCCACCACGTGAGTGTTTTGGTCCAAGGGATATGCAGCACTGCAGGTGGAGATGGACAGATCCCCTCACAAGTGCAACCCCCACAGCTCCTTGCTGCCTTCTGCGTTAGAGGAGATGTGTCACAGCAGCACCACGAGAGGACAAGGCTCGGGCAGAACTTGTGGTCTTAAGGGTTTCTTTAAGGTCTGGTTAGCATGCAGCCTCTGTGGCTTAAAAGCTCATCTGTTAGCTTTGTTCCTTCATGAGCTGTCAGCATAATACATGAATCATTGATTCATCCCCCATGGGCTGCAGATCCCTGGAGATCCTGCTTGTAAGAGGTTGTCGGGAGGCTCGGTTCACATTGCTACAACCTACCCACCCACTGGAAAAGGCTGGAGATGACTGACATTGACCAATTATAACAGTTCTGGTTTAAGAAATATTTTTTTTTGTATTTTAAGTGCTACTGCTTTCCTTTTCTTTCAACAGAGTGCACCTTTCTCCACAACGGCATACACGTGTTCCTGTAAGGAAGCAGCACTGCGCTACCTCATGGATGCTCCCGCAGGTGGGGATGACAGATGGGGGACAGCAAGGTAACAAAGAGACCCTTCGGATTAGAACCACAAACAGCGGTAGTGGCAGACACTGTGAGAGACATTTGCATGAAAACTGGACCTTTGCTCATGAAGAGTTCATTGCTTCCTGCTGTTCTCATCAAGAAAACCCCCACGTTGCTTTGACATCACAGTTGGTTGCTATGGGAATGCTGATGCTACCAAAGATAGGACTGAGCTGGAGGCTTATAAAAAGTCCTGGAGACCCAGCTGAGTCCATACACATTGGGGAAAGGCCAGCACAGCATTTATTTTTGGCAGTGGCACAGCAGCCCTCGCATGGGACACCACATGACACCAGAAGTAGAGAAGGGGACATCACCCTACAATAAGGACATGATACACAAAGCTCCAACAAAAGTAAAGGAGTTTTAGAAAGTGGAATGTTAGAAAGGAAACTTTTCTGTCCCCTGAAAGATGTTGTAAGCTTTAACGACCTTGTGAGGTATGTCTTCTAGTTAGTCTTGAATCTCAGTAAACATAGAATCATAGAATCATTTAGGTTGGAAAAGGCCTTTACATTCATCAAGTCCAACTATAAATATAACACTGACAAGTTCACCATCATGTTTTATAAAACTCCAGGGACGGTGACTCCACCACTTGCCTGGGCAGCCTGCTTTTGGTGAAGAAGTTTTTCCCAATATCCCGCTACCAAAGTTTATCCCCAATACCCAGCTACCAAATTTTAGGGCGGGCCCAGCCAGTCAACTCTGAGATGCGATCTGTGATCCCCCCACCACCCTCCCAGAGGCAGATAACAGGAACAGGGTGAGAGACTGTGAGGCTGGAAAAAACTTCAACCAGTACAACGAAAGAATACTTAGAATAACAGTGAAGACGTTTAACTATGTACAGATATTATGCAAGCATGCAAATATATTCAAAGATACACGAGAATATGCTAATAGAGAACCCATGCCTTCCACATAACAAGGTCCCAAGCACAAAACTCCCTGACTGGACTTGGCAGTAGGTGGGAGCACTCAATGCCAGAGTCTCAATGACAGTCCCCCCCAAAACAAAACCAGAAAAGAGCTGTGCTGCTCCCACCCAGGGAGGCAGGGTAAGCTGACCTGTCCCAGCAAGCAGTGCTCCTCTGCAGCACAACAGGAGGCAGGAACACCAGCAGCCCAGGAGAGATGAGGAACAGCCAGTGTTGATCCTCCCAGCCCAGCAGCACTAATGGCCCCAGGGCTCTTCTTAGGGGCCCTTTTATACTGAGCCCCATGGGAAGGAGCGCTGTGATTGGTCCATTATTGCCACAGCTGCCCCCCCCCACTGTGACTGCACCAGGGCCAGGAGCTCCAGAGAACTTCCATCCTGGGGCTCTCCAACTAGGACACCAGCCTAAACCTCCCCTGGTGCAACCTGAGGCCGTCTCCTCTCCTCTTGTTACTTGGGGAAGGGACCGACCCCCCCCCGGCTGCCCCCTCCTGTCAGGGAGTTGCAGAGAGAGAAGGTCTCCCCTCAGCCTCCTCTGCTCCAGCTGAACAGCCCCAGCTCCCTCAGCCGCTCCTCAAGGGACCTGACCTTGCTAACAAATACTATAGCTGTTATTTACAGCTGAGCTGTCAGCAGGTCGTCATCATCATGAATACCTTTAGACCTGGTTTAAAAAAAAAAATCAATTTTCCTTTTCAGCCTTCTTTTTCTCTCACTGAAAGCATTTTAAAAAACCAACTGCCTGAGCTTTTCTGCTTCCCAGCTCTTGAAAAATGAGGAGCGATAGCCTGAGCAAAATTTATCAGACATCGTTGTCAGCTCTCTGAAGGAGATCAGTACAAAAGCGTTGCTCCTGTGAGAGAACAACTTCACCACAAACCAGCTACTCACCAAGTAGTTCTGGATTTCATGGATGGAGGCAGATTGGACACATCTGCCAGAGAGGGTTCTGGTTTCTGTGCCCCGCTGCTGGGACCGGCCTTGGCCAGCAGCCGCGGCACCGCGCAGGAGGCTCTGGTGGGTCTTGCCTCTGGCAGGGTGGGATGGCCAGGGCTTCTCAGGTGATGGAATGACTCCCGACACTCTTGAAATCCATGACATGACTGGGGTTTTCAAAGTAAAATGTTTTCAGGGGAGCTTCTACTCACAGAATCACAGAATCTCTTTGATCAGAAGAGTCCTTTAAGTTCATTGAGACCAACCACTCCTTGCCAAATGTGCCTTTCCCTGTGTGGGGGTGCACTGCGGCTGTGAGCGTTTACACATGAAAGATTTAGTTGTAGCTTCATCCTCCATTAAAATAACCCCCAAGGCACTGACATCAGCCAGTAGCAACAGGTGCCACTTCCCCTCCCAGTATCAGAGTATCATAGGATGGTTTGAGTTGGAAGATGTTCGAACCCCCTGCCCTGGGCAGGGACACCTCTCTCCTGCCAGCCCAGGTCACTCCAAGCCCCGTCCAGCCTGGCCTTGGGCACTGCCAGTGAGAGGCGGCCCCAGCTGCTCTGGGCAACCTGTTCAGATCCCAACACACGGCGTGGAGCACGCTCCCACAGACGTGTATTACCCAACACGTGTCGCACAAACAGGTAACTCATAGAAATACTGGTGGGAAGGATCCTTTGGAGGTCTCTAGACCAACCTCCAGTCCCAAGACACGTTGCTGTCAAATCTAGACGAGGATGGCTGTGATTTTGTCCATCCAAGTCCTGCAGACATCCAAGGTGCAGATCCCCACACCTCTCTGTGCTCTTGTCCAGTGAATACGTGACCCTTCATCGCTGTCATGCTGTCCACAAAGAGTCTTTACTCGTGTTCTGCATCCCATCCAAAAAGCAGGGCAGCACTTTCTTCAGAGATCAGTTTGCTCAGCCCTGGATGAAAAGGGCTGGAAGAACAGAAGACGCTGCTTGGGTTTGTGAGCTGCATCCCCAGGTCTCGCAGGCAAACCCAGCACACTGTCCGTGCGCTCGTTAGACTTCATTTGGACTAGGCCAAAGTGGGGAGAGATGCTGTGGTCGCAAAGGATGCTTCTGTGGTTCACAAAACGGCGTTGCCTGGGATATCACTGAGCAGATACAGTTGGGGTGCTGCATGAGAGCTCATCCTGTCTCCTCCCCTTCCCTTTGCTCGATGCCGCAGCGCTTCAGCAAGGGCAGGAGCGGCTCCACGTCCCTCAAGAGAGGTCTGTAGCACTTGTACATAAATGGAGAGTCTGGAACAAAACAAGAAGGAAAGAAACTGTATTATATTCATTTCAGATTCTGTAGCAACTGCCAGCCTAGGACAAAATTTTGTAGAAGTACAAGTTAGGCAACACAAACTGCTCCAGTGCATGTGTTTCTGGAAATGTTTTGGGACCATGTGCTCTCCCTCCTCAGGGGAAGACAAATAATGCCTTTGCCATAGACTTTGGAAAGAAACAGCAAGGGCTTTTATTCTAAAAGCCATCGCCCAGCAGCTGAGGCATCCCTGGAACTTCTAAAAGCCTTTTACCTTCTTGCTTAAGTGTATACATGCCCTTATATATTCCAATTAAACTTCTTCAGCTCCGTGCCAACAGCAGCCATTACTTTAACTTTCTCTCCTCTCTGCCAAGGTTTACACAGATGCAGGGTTTGCTCACGGGAATCATCACTCCTCTATTGCAGATTACCTGGTTGAACAGACACAGCCCTTCTGATTTCTTCTTAAGATAGAATCTTCATTCTCTGGTCACCTTAGTAACGTTTTCTTGTGCATACTCATTCCAGATGGAATTAGTCCTTCTTGGAAGGGCTGAGGGGTGCCTCAACCAGTATCCAGTATTCCTGATGCAATTTCAGCGGTGTTTATGTAGTGATATTATTTCTGCCTCCACCTACCATCCACGATGGATTCTTGTCCTACTGCTTGTTACTTCGGAGAAGAGACCAACTCACTACAACCTCTTCCCAGGGAGTTGTAGTGAGCGAGAAGGTCTCCCCTCAGCCTCCTCCAGGCTGAATGACCCCAGTTCTCTCAGATGCTCCTTGTTTTCCTTGTTTTCCAGACCCTTCCTCAGCTCCATTGCCCTTCTCTGGACACACTCCATCCCCTCGATGTCCTGCTTGTTGGAAGAAGCCCAAAACTGAACACAGGATTTGAGTATTCACACCCCATGATCAATCACACATGCTCATCTTGGCCATTTGCTGTGGCTTCTGAGCACAGTTACCCCCTTTGCAGACAGAAATGGGTGTCCTTGCAGTTGTGCGAGAGAAGCTGAGCACGATTATTGACAGTCACATACTTGTGTCCTATCCCCCCCTCCCTCTGGAAGGAAGAGCTTTGGGAGAGCAGCACGCTGGGTCTCTGCCTGAGGCAGGTTTGGCAAATGCAGAGCTACGTACGGTGCTTTGGTCCCTGCACCCTTCGCAATAACTGCCTGGGGATCACAAATCCCTCCCCTCACCTCATGCTGGGGTCTGGGCTGTTCCTGCCTGAAAAGCAAATGAGTCACACCGCTTCCGACAGAGGCAGGTTCTTCATCCCCAGTCCCGCAAAAAGGCAAATGCCACCGGCAATCATGCGCTGTCATAATGATTTGGGTGGCAGAGACAGGCACACAGTCCCTTGATTATTTCTGTCTCAGAATTGCAGTGATTCACTCGTGGTGAGAAATGGAGTTGCCTGATTTAAGCAGGAACCTGTCTGACTGCAGCAGAGGGAGAAATGGGTCTAAACTGAAGCTGTAAGTTGCTGTGTCTTCTTTCTCCTCCCCTTTTCCTCCTCTCCCTATGAAGGACCTATGAAGTCCCACAGTGCAAGATCATTTATTGCTTCACCCTGTTTTCTGTCAAGCCTGCTTTCCTTTTAGGTGAGGTAATGGCACGGCAATTTCTAGAGCTTGCCTGTTGAAGCAGGAGCAGTAGGACTGTCAACTCAAAGAGCACCTCCCCTACCCCTGATCTGGCTGGCTTTGGTCTCCTCACCACCAGCTGCTCCAGGGAAAGGTGTGGGGAACCCCAGCTCCCGTTAGCAGACAATCTGTCTTCCCGACACAGTCCCGAGCATCTTCTGTCCCACCAGAAGCAAACTGTACAAAGCTCCTGTCCACACAAAGAAGTCCCTCAACAGCCCCCCAAAGGGGTCTCCTTTTTGGGGGGAGTCCCCACAGGTGCACCCTACAAAGGACGCTCTCTCCTCCGGTGGCAGTTGCCCCATGTCCCCACGCTGCCTGGCACGCTGGGCAGAGGAAGGACGTGCTGGAGATGGAACCCGATGCTGTCTCCGGCAGAGGAAAGGCTCGCGACTCCTCCCACCCACCGAGTTCTGTGACAAAGCACTGAACGAAACACTTCTCAGGTCTCTTGAGGATTCCCACTCCCCAAACCTTTCTCCACCTCTCCTTGTAGCTCCTCCTGGCCTTAGGCAGGTCGGGGAGCCAGCTCTGCAGCTGCTAACTGAGCAGAGCTCCAAGCGTTCACATCACCAAGCCTTTATCTTTTAGTCTTTTCTACTGACACATCATGATAAGGTTCCCTTATTTACTACAGAAGCCCCCCCTCTTTGTTCTTCTGAACAGCAATGCAAAACACGCGCTGTTCTTTACGGAATGGCCACATTGCTATTGCTCCTGCAATTATTTTCATGCAAAAATCTCCCCAAGCTTTCCCACTAGTAGTGGAGCAAGCCTTGCAGCCTGGCTCCTCCGAGAAGCAGAGGCATCTTAACCTCATCCTGCAGTTATTCTACTCTGCTGCTCACAGCCTATCAAGACGCAGCCCAAAATCATTCAGCAGCTCAGGAGTGACAAGTCAGAGGGCCCTTAATTCAGCTCCTGGGATGAGAAGTGTTCTTCTACAGCTTGCCCTGTCACGGCCATAATGCCATAAAGCTTTCTGAAGGTAAATTCCTAAATTTATGAAAGTAAATTCCTAAAGAGGAGATCTGGCATCACACCAGTGCTCAGCGTGGGGACAGATCACCAGATGGATAGATCACCAAAACCTTCCACCAATTTTGTGCTTCAAACCTGAAACATGCTCTGTACCTCTCCAGTCTTCCCTTGCCAGTGACCAGTTTTTAAATCTTTTGCTGTCAGGATGCAAAGAAAAGAGAAGACTCCGGGGGGACCTAAGAGCTGCCTTCCAATACCTGAAGGGAACCTACAGGGAGGCTGGGGAGGGACTTTTTACAAGAGTGTCCAGCGACAGGACAAGGGGAAATGGGTTTAAGTTGAAGGAGAATAGATTTAGACTGGACCTTAGGAAGAAATTCTTCAGTACAAGGGTGGCAAGACTTTGGAATAAATTGCCCAGAGACGTTGTGGCTGCCCCCTCCCTGGAGGGGTTCAAGGCCAGGTTGGACGGAGCCTTGAGTAGCCTGGGCTAGGCTAGTTGAGAGGTGTCCCTGCCCGTGACAGGGAGGTTGGATGAGATGATCTCTAAGGTCCCTTCCAGTCTAGGCTGTTCTAGGATTTTCTATGGAAGCATCCCTGCCTTAAATCAGATTCCCCACTCACCCTTAAAGTGTGTAACACAATCCTTGAGGTACCTGGGGCAAGCACTTGTGCTCATGTGTCATTGTTTTCTCCTCATTGTGCCAGGTCATGTGAAAACAAAGCAATTTTAAGTAAGGTGGGTGTAACTGGTACAAAAATAGTTCAATGGGCTATTACAGGCACAGGGCTTTCTTTTGAAATAAACGCTCTCTCCAAGATATACTGTAGGATGCTGCTAAATTTTAGGGAACTCTCCCAACCCGAATGCGTGGGAATATGCGCGTGTGGATTTTAAAGAAACTAAATTGAAAGAGCTTCGCAGCCCACCTCCTGATGTCTCATAGCCACAAGTTAAGAACTGCTGTTCTATATCGAACCATTTTCAACCCATTTCAAGTTTCCTCTTACTAAAAAACCTGTAAAGACAGCAACCTGTGGCAGATAATGTACCATAAGCTGTTCTTCTGGACTGGCCCACGCTTGCTTGCTTTTACTTGCGTTTCTGTTCTGCCTTTCTTGATCTATGTCCAAAATGCAACTTTTCTGTCTCTTCCTTCTGGTCATTGCTCTTCTGCTGTTCAGTAATTTCTCATGATGTGATCAAAGGAATCAAGGCTGTCACAGGATATTTTGGCTGCCAGTTGAGCATTGTCCCCACAAGTAGCCATGAGACAGACTGTTATAATGAGTGGGGAAAGGATGGTCAGTGCCCCTTTGCCGGCCGTGTGGGCAGAGAGGGTTTGTGCACCCATCAGAAGCCTTCCAGTAAGAGCTCGGGTTTAGAGTCGAAGAAAGGAGAATGAAGCGGCGAAGCTCCGTCTCCTTTCTTAACCTGCAGCAAGCTTGCAGCCTTTTCTTTTTCTCCCCGGTTCACACCCCAGAGCCATATGCTTGGAGAAACAGAAGCTTTATCACGGGTGTGAAATGTCTGACTGTAGGATCCTAAAATTATTTAGGTTGGAAAAGACCTTTAAGACCATCGAGTCCAATCAGAAATGTAACGCTGCCAAGTCCAGCCCACCCCTGAGCCCTGTCCCTGAGCACCACATCTCCACGGCTTTGAGATCCCTCCAGGGCTGGGGACTCCACCACTGCCCCGGGCAGCCTGGGCCAGGGTTCAACAACCCTTCTGGTGAAGAAATTGTTCTGAATATCCAGTCTAAACCTACCTTGGAGCAACTTGAGGCCAGTTCCACTTGTCCTATCGCTTGTTAACTGGGTGAAGAGCCCGACCCCCCCGGCTGCCCCCTCCTGTCAGGGAGCTGCAGAGAGAGAAGGTCTCCCCTCAGCCTCCTCTGCTCCAGCTGAACAGCCCCAGCTCCCTCAGCCGCTCCTCCCCACACATGTTCTCCAGACCCTTCCCCAGCTCCATTGCCCTTCTCTTGATATGCCAGACCACTAGAACATCAGACCATGTATTGACAGATATATATATATATATACACACTATCATGCATATTTATCCTTACCAAGCAGGACCTGCAGTGCACCACTAGAATCACAAAGTGTTTATTGGATTGGGATGTATCTTTGGCGACACTTCTTCAAGGTCTATTTTGTGCCCTGAAGTTCACTCTTCTGTTTTGTTTTCCTTTTTTTTTTAATGTCTCTGTTTTGAAAATAAGGTCATGCTGAACAGTTGTTGTGAAGATGTCTCCATCCATCTGCCAGACTTTGTGTCTCTTTTCCAATTTGTCTGCTTATTTTGTCTACAGCTGCTGTGCATGTGAGGCTGACAACCTGTTCCATGGCACTACAACGGTACTGTTCTTTGTCCTCCTTTTGGTATCTCTGGACCGTCTCCACGGGTAGCTGTATGTTCTCCTATGGGTCAGATAAATTCCAGGCGTGATATTTGTGTCAGAACATTCTTGACATCTTTCAATTCCTTCATGTTGTGGTCTATCCCTTGGGTGACATTGTGAAGGAGCCCTTTGAATTGCGCGATCATTAGGGTATGAATTTACTGGCATAACTGAACACGAGTAACAGTTTCAGGTTTTTTTCCAGAACTATGGGGTTTAGATTTTTACTTCAATATTGCTTGAGTTTTTGCATCTTCAACCAAATCTCTCTTTGAGAACAGTCTCACCCTCCAAATGAACTGATTTCATTCCTGGAAATTGATATTCAGCCTTGTTCGGTTTAAATTTACTAAACTCGTACAAGCTCCAGTCCTGTCCTCTGCTGTTCCACTCCCAGGGATGAGGCATCCACAGCTTCTCTGGGCAACCTGTGCCAGGGTCTCATCACCCTCACAGTAATAAATTTCCTCCTAGTATCTAATCTAAATCTACCCTGTCCTAGTTTAAAATCATTGCCCTTTGTCCTGTCACTACACACCCCTGTAAGCAGTCCCTCCCCGGCTCTCCTGCAGCCCCTCAGGCACGGGGAGGCTGCTCTGAGGTCTCCCCTGTGGGATCCTTCTCTTCTCCAGGCTGAGCAGCCCCAGCTCTCCCAGCCCGTCCTCACAGGGAGCTGCTCCAGCCCCTGAGCATCCTCGGGGCCTCCCCTGGACCCGCTCCAACAGCTCCACGTCCTTCCTGTGCTGAGGAGCCCAGAGCTGGACCCAGAACTGCCGGGGGGTCTCAGCAGAGCGGAGCAGAGGGGCAGGATCCCCTCCCTCGCCCTGCTGGCCACATTTCTTTTGATGCAGCCCAGGGTGAGATTGGCTTTCTGCGCTGTGAGCTCACGTTGCTGGCTCACGCTCAGTTTTTCCTCAGTTTTTCCTCCTTCTCTGCAGGTCTCCTCTCCCAGCCCGGACTGGCGCTCGCTGCAGACTGTCCTTCTGAAGCACGGTGACACGTAGGCTCTTGATCAGCCCATGCACATGCTAGATGACTTACACCTCAACCCTCTGACCTTCTTAAGTTTTGAATGTCAGGGTGTGCTTTCCCAGCCTGGGCACTGTTCTGCTGCTCCGCAGTTCTCTGCAGCTGTGGTTCTGGCTCTCTCCGTTTGACCAGGCTGTTGCCAGTGATGGACGCTTTGCGACTCTTCATTAGAAAATCCTTTTTCAGTTTGCTGCGTTGGGTTGCAATCTTAAAAACACCTCCTCATCGTCACAGGAGGAATCCCTTTCCTCACTGTGCACATTTTCTGGCATTTTGTAAATGTTTTAGCAGCGGCCTGTGTCTGTCGTGAGTTTGAAATATTTCTTGCGTCATTTGTGCCGATTGCCACACCATTGTTTTCTGCTTCCCATTTCTCTGCCTTTCACCAAATTTCACTCTGTTAGCTTTTTCCTAACCAATACAGTGATGTGCACCGAGCAAGCTCCTCAGATCTTTATCTTGAACTTGTACTTACATTTGATCCTTTGATACCAGCCTTTCCCAGTGTCAGACTCCACAAAGTAGCTGCTTATGAGCTTTTTTTATCACTGTGCTTTGGGACCATCTGGTCAATACACTTTTTTTTATACCCCTTATTGATAGAAATCGCCTCTTAGCCCCGGACAAATCTCTGTGCTGTTTTCCCTTTGTTCCTTGCTGTCACCTTGAGCCCTTCCCTGGTAAATGACGGTTTTTTTGCGAGAATACACAATCCTCTGGCACTTCCAGACTTCATCTCCCCGGCACCTTTGCACAGCGCGATGGCCTTGCCTCTCGCAGCTGGGTCTGCACTGTCAAGCGATCTTTTCCACTCCTCCAGTTTAATTGTCCCAATATCTTTTAATTTCCATTTAATTTCCATTTGACGCTTTTCCAGCTGTCTTTTGCGTGTGCCCTGATTCTCAAGGCTGTGCAGGCTTTCAGTATGACCCCTTCTCCCAGGTCTCTCACACTTTGTGCTGCTGTTTTCTTGATGAATGGAAGAGGTTTCAAGGTAAATCCTTCACGAAAACCATGTGTGGAATAAGATTTTTAAAAAATCTGCTCTTCCCTAGTCATAGGCTGTTGCCATCGAGTGTCCCCGTGCTTTTTGTTTGACATTTAGCTGCCCGGCGTGGTGAGACACGCTGTGCTGAGCGCGACTCGAAGCCTGCCTGTACGCCGCAACAAGACATTTTATCAAACATGAGCTTCTCCTTCTCTTTCAGGAAGGAGCTTCACAGCTTCACGAGACTCACCAAAATCTGCTCCCTTTCAGAAGGGTTTTTTCTGACTGGAGTGGGGTGAAGGTGCAGGTGGAAGTCTTGAAATATTCAGAAGTTTTGCTTGGATCCTCCTGCAGTTTGACCTCAAAAGCTCCATTCTAAGCTGAATCTGAAATGATTCAAGATTTTTTTTTATTTTCCCACACACACACTCTCTCCTGGATGAATTATTTAAAGCACCGTGATCCAAATTAATGTGACACTCAGGATTTCCAGTAATGGAAACTTCATAATGTATATGCCACCTTAATTCTGCTCTCCTCGTGTAGCTCCAGATTGCCGTATAACCAAATATGCATTTTTCAGCAGTATTTGACAGCAAGGTCCTACGGTGACATGTTTGCAGTGCAAAAAGCTGTTACTATTAAATGTGACCCTAATTTTTTGGACTGACTATCTGGACTGGCCTTTGCAGTATCGTGCTTGGCCAGTTCACCTTACTGAAAAAACCTGCATTTGAGTGATGCATTCACAGACTATAGAGCCCCCTTAGAGGCAAGAGAGAAGAAAAGAATGAGCTCAGCTTTGGGCCTTTTCTCTACATTTGTTTTATCAAACAGGGGCAGAGGATCCTGTGAATAAACCCCTTACCCACTGCCCTCTTCTTAAAGTCCGTTTCCCCACGCTCACAGCAAAGGGAAGAATTGCCACCGGGGAAAGGGAAGAATTTCTGCGTGGCTGAAAATTTTCACCGCTCCCGGAATTTTCATCGTAACTCAAGCACAGATCTGTCAAACCAGCTCTGCCTCTCCTTTCAGCATACTGGCACCCAAACACCAATCCTGGAGAAGTACAAGCCAGCATCACAAACTCAGACCCGAAGAACGAGCTTTCCTTCCCTTGTTCCCGGCAGTGATTTCCTCACCCAGTGTCCCAGGCCCTCAGGAGGGTCAGCTGGAGGGCTGGCCAACACAAAACCCAACTGCTCGAGGGTTTTATTTTGGGGGCTCAGCCTGTGCCTCCATGCCCTGAGAGCTTCACTCTCTGTGACGTTGTTTCAGCCCAAATACCACCAGGTTAAATGATAGGGAAGGCGATCTTCCAGCCGAGCTGAGCTGGACGATATGAGGTGACTGGGGATCTCATGGCACCCTTCCCGGTGGTGAAGATCACCTCTGGGATGTGATCGGTCC
>NW_009696484.1:9095-27616 GCF_000703405.1 Apaloderma vittatum | reverse complement strand
TCTCTGGATGCTGGCCATTGCAGAAGAGGGCCAAGAGGGAAGAAGAAGAAGGAAGGGGAGAAACTCTCCTGATCACTCAATTTATACTAAATATGACGTATATGGGATGGAATACTCTCGTTGGTCACCTGTCCTGTCTATTACTCCCCGGACATGCAACCTTTTACTTCCTTGTGACCCCCCTTTACTACCCGGCACCCCCAGCGTGGCACACAAGAGCCAGCAATGGCCTTGGTCACTATAGGAATAAGTATAAGCAAGAGCCTGTCTGCATACCAGTCCCGGGCGATAACTGTAAACATCAGGTGTTATCACTGCTAGTAGCAGGCACTGTCTACGAAAACATGCTGCTAATTTCAGAAAGTGCAGCCTTTTAGAAGAAACTAAAACTGAAAAGTAAAAATCACT
Organism: Apaloderma vittatum; assembly: GCF_000703405.1. Lineage (NCBI taxonomy): Eukaryota > Metazoa > Chordata > Aves > Trogoniformes > Trogonidae > Apaloderma > Apaloderma vittatum. Next base: position 27,208 of record NW_009696484.1, on the reverse strand, counting down.
AAATAGGACTGGGTTTTAGCTCAAACCAAGGACAGGAAATAAGGTCCAACACAACATAGACCATAGGGATGGGGCTATTCCCATCCCTGCTGGACACAAGAGCTCCCAGCTGTTCCTCACAGCTCCTCAGCCTCAGGGCAGAACTCCATCCTTGCAGGACCCTCAGCCCCAAATCCGACTTCTAGACCAGCACAGATCCCTGTGGCATCACAACATTTCAGTATGCACCTCTGCTGAGCTCTTCTGGGTACCAGAGGGCTTATCTTAAATATTTAGACCACTCAGTTCCCTGCCCTCAGGCTTAAAATGAAAAATGCATGACTTACTCTTGGTATTTATTTTTCTTCTGTAAGCATCTTCCATTTTGCCACAAAATAAATTCCACATTAGATTTAAATACATTGCAAAGCTTTGCATCTTCGGGGTAACATATGAGATTAGATGGTTTTCATAAGAAAAACAAGAAAAGAGCCTTCTTAAGAATTCAATTAACTTCCAAAATTTCCTATCTTTAGAGATGATCAAATGTAAAGTTGTGAAAAGATCCTAACAAATGCATATATAGTCACACAACTGAGAGAAGCCTTCTCAGAACGCATGAAACATGTGATACATCATATCCCATAATTTCCATAATGCACAACTACATGGTGCCAGAGCAGATTTACATAAGTCACCTTGTTTCTGATATTTTCCAGAGAGGTTTCTCTACCAGCCTCCATAACCCAAGCCCATAATGCCCCAGGTGCCCCACAGCCAGGATTTCTCCTACCCAATTCTTGCTGCTTTCAACAGCAACTTCAGCACAGATTTGCTCCTGCAGCATGTTTTGATGTTAATTGACCAAATTCTAATCAAAGTCTGCTTCAGCCAGAACTCTTATGACTGGCTGTGGAAAAACAAAAAACACACATAAAAAAAACCAGCAAAACCAAACAAAAAAAAATTATAGGGTTTTACTTTTTCCTTTCATTCACATTTGAGCTTATTGCTCACAAGAGCTGCTAAATGAATTCCTGAGAAGACACAAGAGTGCTGCCTAGCCCTGGAACAGAGAGGTGCAGAGGGGATTTAAGAGCACAGCTTTCCTCCAGATTTTTAGAAGAGAACACTGCATTTTGGGTGATATGGTTTAGGGGTGTAGGGCTAATGGTTGGACTCTATGATCCCAAGGGGCTTTTCCAATCTGAATTGTTCTAGGATTCTATGATTCTGTACACAGGTAGTTTGCTTCCATGGACCATTTATCCTTGGGTCTTTCCAGGCACAAAAGTGCCAGCAGACACAGTGCAGGACGGTTCAGTTAGGGACAATTAATTCACAACTCCTGACATTACACACAACTTGGGTTATTACAAGAGAGCACAAGGTTTAAAAGCAACAGTTTCTCTCACTGAGTAACACCTTCCTTACAGACGCTAGTAACCAGGACTGCAGGGGAATCCTAAAGGATGCAAAGTTGCTCCAACTGGAACACTCTGTGGGGGTTGGCTAAAGCTGTTGGTCCACAAAATCTAGAGTCAAAGGTTATATCACACAGAGCCTATGTGTTAAGATTTATGCAAGGGTCAATTCACCTCCCAACATCTGCACTGCATCCTAGAAGTTTTTGTTGTCAGATGAGGAACTTCATCTTCCTCACCTACATCCAGATGTTCTTTACGAGTTTCTCCACACTCTCAAAGGGACACCACAGTGTCCCGTCCCCAAGAGGACACAGCCAAGAGCTGCAGGAACACCAGACAAAGCAGACTAGCCACTAGAGACACAGCTGGTCACAGGATTTACTTGGTTATTATAAATCTAGGGCATCCACCACTTCTCTCCCACCCCATTTTTCTGCCAGCTGGCATGCAGTCATTCCCACATGCAGAGAAGAAATTCAGAGGAGTCCACCAGCAGCTTGCCAGCCTCATTGCTTTCCTTCCCCAGTTTTGAGGAGAGAGTTGAGAGGAGGAAGCGAAGCTCCTGGGAGTATGCTTATGATTTAGGCTTGTCTGGAAATCTGGTATGACTTACATGAGCTCATTAAAATATAAAAAATAAAAGATGCTTGTTAGCCACATAGACCGAGTAGGTAGATTAAGCACTATGTCCCCTCAGTCATGGAAAATTGACACTGCTAAGGCTCAGCACATCCATCTTAAATTGCTTTGTGAATCATTTTCCCTTCCGGGGAAGAAAAAAAACCCAAACAACAAACCAACAAAACAAAACCCAAACCCAAGCGGCAACTACGCAGTTATTTTCTGTCTTTTTTCATCATTTCACCATTGCCACCTGCTGTGCAATATCCTATGCTCCATTTCTTCCAGTTAGGCTATTTCTAGGCGGAAAAAAAAAAGTAATTTATTTTGTTATAAGAGGAGAGGTATTTGTATTGTTGTATAGTGACAGAGACCTATGAAATCTGAAGAACAGGAACACTAATCCAGCACAGGGGAGAGCAGACCTATTGGCAGAACAAGCTTTAAGGACGCTGTAACCATCCTTATTCCCTGCTTCACTCTAAGAACAGGGATCTTCCGCTTTTGGTTTCAGGAAAAGAGAGGGTAAGGATGAGACTTTGGTGAACCAGCATGGAGGAACATGCTTCGACCTGTAGCTACTCCAAAACAGTGTCTTTAGAAGATGGGAGCAGTCCAGGATGTGTCTCTGACCCAGGACCAACTGCAGATGTGGATTCACTGTCCCTTTTTGGTGGGAGCAAGACCAGCAGTTGCGAGACTTTCTCCTGCTGTTACATGGAGCAAAGCATCAGGGCTGCACTGACTTCCTTTCATTTCCAGCCCCAGTGATGAATTTAAAGCCTGAAGCTCAATTGTCTTCTATTTTTGGACTCCTGCCAAAACAAACCCCAGAAAGGCTGCCAGTTCTTTTATAACCTCCGAAGAATTATTGCAGCAGCTGCTAACTATTCCGAGGCGCAGATACGGTTCTTCAAAACTACACATTCATCTTTATGAGAGAAACCTAACCACTTTTTTTTCCTCTTTTCCCCCCAAGCAAAGATTAGTCTCAAAGATTTAAAAGCATATTTGATTGAACAATAGTGCTGTAAACAAGACAACCCCTGCCCATTGCGTTGCATGTCGCTATAAAGAGAGGCTGTAGAGGCACCTGTCGCTGGGATGACATTATTAGGCAAGTCCACTCCTGCTCATCAAGCTAATGCAGATGCCCCCCAGGATGGTCCGGCCCATGGTGATGGAGAAGGGAGTCTCAGCCTCAGCATGACGTTTTGACAAAGAAGCAGATGAGTCGTCGCTGGTTTACAGTTGTTTAACAGAATCCCTCAAGGAGGACAGATTTTTCTCTCCACATATTTCATTGTCAAGGACCACATTGTCGTCAACGTTTGTACATATTTCTCTGGAGATAGTGGTATTCCAAGTAATAAAAGACAATTTTACTGACTAATTACTAACGCTAGCATGTTCACTGAGGTCCCACCAATTCCTGGCTCTTCCAGGATGCAGTAGTTGATCGTACAGCAACACAAGAGTTTGGTAAATAAGACAAGCAGTTTCTACCATCTTTTTATCAATGCACTTGATGATCAAGCTTACAACTATCCTCTTCTGCTTGCAACAGGGAAAGCTGTGCAGGGAGCACCACTGTCTCTGAATATTTGTCATTACCGTAAGGGATCCCCAAAACTTTCATTTTGGCCCAACTCAGCCAGAACCAGTACAAAAAGACTCTGGGCAATACATCACCCTCAAAAACAGCTGTAACTTCACTGAGGCTGTAATTAAGGGTAGGAGTTACACCGAGCACAGGGATTGAGTCTAGCTGAATATTTTACATTTATACCTTAAAGCAATTTAGCTCACAGCAGGTGAGAGCTAATGCTGGAAACGACAGCTGGTGAAGGCAGAAATTCCACTGCCTACAGACCAAAGCGATAAAGAAATGATACCTTGAGATGACTCAAGGAGGGTGGAATATATAGATGATATAGGATTTGACACGCCCAGGTTTTACTGGAGAGAGACTCATCCTCAGGAATCAGTATTTTTGGTGATGTACTTGGTTTCTCCTGCTTGCAACCAAGCAACAACCTTTGTTACATTGGACTAAATGAAATGTTATAGCACAAAACCCCCATGACCAAGCTCACCTTTTGCCTAGAACGAGTATCTTTTATTTTGCACAGCTCCAAAAATCCTTTACACTTTCCTCTCGCTTTTCTTAGGACCACTACAAACATTTAAAGGTCATTTAGAACTGTAGTTTAGAAAAAACACTGCTCTCCAGCTTCCCCTCTCCTTTGTCATGTGCCTGACGTTTCCCAGATGGATTTTGTCTTTTGTGCCCTCTGTTCATCTGCTTCACCACGTCATCTCCTCCAGTGAAGCAACCTGCTTGTTAAGGCAAAGCCTTTCCCCAGGGTGGTTGCCGTGACTTCTGCTGGCACCGAAGGAGTCAAAGTCCCCTTTTTTCTGAGCCACCAGCCAGCAAAGCACCAGAGAAATTGCAAAACCTTCTCTGAAGGTTATTGAAATGCTTGGCGTAGCACGCCAGGGAAACTAGAAACAAGCAATGAGCCACCAACAGGGCCAGGAGGAATCGTGTGGCAGGGTCTTGGGAAGCACATCCCAGCTCACCAGTACCACCAGTCCACACCACCACACTCCACAGAGTTCCTGGCCAGCCTTTGGTCTCAGCACAGCCACACCGCAAGCAAGCGGCCTTCCAGCATCCTCTCAGCTTCCCTAACGAATCGCCTATTTTTGATGCTTTTTGCCACAAGTGGGACACTTGCAGATCCCTACAGCTTCCAGTAGGAATATTCCCGATGTCTTTGGTACAACTGATAAGCAGCCCTGTTCTGAAGACAAACCCAGTCTTTGAGCAAGAATGACATTTTTGACAATTTTATTCAAAGGTACTTTGAAGATTCTATTTTCATTCTTACATGGAAAGAAGGAAAATTTTAAAATCTAGGTAGTCACTGTGAAACCATATCAGCATCCTTCAGCCAAACCAACATCTTCCCCTACACTGTGGGCACAAATTGCTCTGACAGACCCTTTAACACACCTAACAGCTCCTACAATCAGCTCCCACCATTGTCTTCTGTTCCTTGGTTTTGAAATGTGGTTGTGCTATGTTACTAGCAAGCGAGGTTAAATGCCGAGAGTTCATTGTCTGTGGGACATAATGGAAAATAATATTGAGAAGCGATTTCTGTGCAGCAGGATCTAGGCTGGTATATTCCCAGGAACTCAGAAAAAATGTTTAATCCAATGAATAAAGCAAAACTGAGAAACTTTCCACCACCACCTTGAACTCCGATCAAATAGCGCTGTCTCACTCTGCCCCAGTTTTCCCTGATCAAAATGGACAAAGCCATCTATCCCACCAGGGTTAGCAGACCCTAAGAGGGTGGTTTAGCACAGTTTTATGCCCATCAGCCCATCATCCACAGACCTGAAATCCCACACTTATTGCGTGTTCAAGAGCTCTCTAGTCTTCTACAGGTTTTAATTTCCACCAAGACCAACACAGGCAGCCCCTCTCAAGCTTATTTTTAAAGGTCTCTGGCAGCACACGCTAATTCAACACTTGTGTTTCTGGACAATAAGGGAGCATCATAAATCAGACAATTCTTTTTCTTTTAATTGGAAGCTAATACAAATTCCACACCCTCAGCAACAAACACATCCAGCAGTGAGAAGTTAACTCACCACAGCTGCCTCGCTGGCTCTCTGCAGCTTCCCCAGCACAAAGCAAAAATGAAAATAAGTCTGGTCTCACCTTGTAAACTCAAAGCAGAGATATTTAGAGCACAATCGAGTGACACACAGAGTGCTTTGCCATAGCAGGCCCAGAGTCAAGCACAGCAGCTGAATATAAAAAAGGGGTAAGACGATTTTGCAGACAAAAATGAAGCATGTGTTTATGCAATTAATAAAAATCACATCTGATGCTTTATTGTGATAACTGATTTCTGCAAGGATAAGGAAAGAAACTTCACTCCTAATTCACTGTTTAAGTGGCCATTGCTGAAAATAGGTTTGTACATAGAATGGGCACAGATCTGATCTCTGCTTCTGCTCTGAGCTTAGAGGCCAAGAAACCACCAATCTCTGGCAAGAATTACAACATGTCAAAGGAAACTCCTAATTTTTTTTTAAATACCTGCAAGTTTTCAGGTGTTCGTGTTCAATAGACATAAAAAGTAAGATGCCATACAAATTAGAAGCCATTTTAAGAGTTAGAGTATTTCTTTCTCCCAGGTGTCAACCTGGGGTGAATTCTTGTCAAGATACTCACCCACATGGCAAGCAACAGTGGACAGGATGCTCCATAGCTGCTGCCAGCTGTGCCCTGAGCAGTGCAAAGGGGCAGAAGAGAGGAGATTGGACTAAATGGTCTCAGAGGAAAGGCTGAGGGAGCTGGGCCTCTTTAGCCTGGAGGAGACTGAGGGCTGACCTCGTTCATGTTTATAAATATGTCAGGAGGATGGAGCCAGGTTCTTCTTGGGGATGTTTGGTGACAGGACCAGGGGTAGCGGGTGGAAGCTGGAACATAGGAAGTTCCACCTCAACCTGAGGAGAAACTTGTTGGCTGGGCAGGGGCCGGAGCCCTGGGCCAGGCTGCCCAGAGAGGGTGGGGACTCTCCTGCTCTGGAGACTTTCAAACCCACCTGGACACGTTCCTGTGTGGCTGCCCTGGGTGACCCTGCTCTGGCAGGGGATTGCACTGGGGGTTCTCTAGAGGTCCCTTCCAACCTCCAACATTCTGTGATTTGCAGGAAACCCGGGTTCCAGTTAAAGCCCTGATCTGTTCCTTCTCTCCCTGAAGCCCCCACTCCCTGTGCTGTCCCAGCTGGTTACTCGACAAGTGAATTCTGTGCCCCAGGCACTGAACTTGCAGTATAGCAATGGGAAACATCCAAGAGCAGTAGGAACTTCAGATGAGTTGTACAAATATTATTTCATCTAAAGGATGGCAATGTGCAGAGGTCCAGGGAATTTAGTAGAATCAAGATTTGTCTTTCCTCATTATGAAAAGGAAGGATGCAAGCATCAGACTTTTTGTTTTTTTCAAAAGCATTGCTCAGATAAAGCCCAAATCCTGCTCCCTGGAGAGAAGCCATCACAATATAATCACACCAGTATTACTGTTAGAGGCAGGAAGAACAACTCATCGATGGAGACAGAGCAAATTCAGATACGATGTTTGCAGAGCAGACTCACAGTCTGTTGGCAACCTGCAGACGACTCACTCAGTGTGTCAGAGCAGCATCGATGCTTCGTCAGAATTCAAAACAAACGTGAGGAAATCTCAGAAGACCTTTTTGCTCTGCACAGAGGGGAGCAGCGATGCAGCACTGCCACATCTGCACCCTCAGGGTTCTCAGGGAAACATTTTTACAGAATTGTAGAATGGGTTGGGTTGGAAGGGACCTTAATGACCATCTCATTCCAATCTCCCTGCCACGGGCAGGGACGCCTCCCGCCAGAACAAGTTGCTCCAAGCCCCGTCCAACCCGGCCTCAAACACTTCCAGGGAGGGAGCAAACTCATGTTGACAGGAAAGTTGCTTGTGATGAGTAAACAACAAAAAGGCCCATCATGTTTACACGTTCCTGCTGCCCAAGAACAGTGCTGTGGAGTCACAGCTTGAGCGAAGAACGTAACAGGCCAGAAATTCTAATAACTGTCCATGCGTTTGGTTAGAAAAGGGAAGAACATTGCAGACGTCTTTGTAGAAGAGAGTACCTTGACTGAAAGCTCAAGTTGCCAAGTGAAACAAATAGAACCATAGAATCTGTTAGGGTGGAAAAAACCCTTTAAAATCACGGAGTCCAACCATTAACCCAGCACTGCCAGGCCCCCCACTAACCCACGTCCCTGAGCACCACATCGACACAGCTTTTCATCACCTCCAGTGATGGGGACTCCACCACTGTGCCAGGGCATGACAACCCTTTGGGTGACAAAATTTTTCTTAACATCCAATCTAAATCTCCCCTGGTTTCATTCTTTCACCACCAGTCAAAGCATCCACTACATCTGCACACATCTATTTACTATTCTGGGACAGGAATCTTCGACAGATCTCAATCTCATCCAAGGGTGGAAGAGGAAGGGACATAAAAATGTTGACAAGCATTACAGAGCAGTGAAAATAATTTTTGCCAGCCAGAAATACATCTACCCTGTACAGTTAAACTGGTACCTAATAAAACATACTATTACTTGGACATGCTAGTATTTAAACATTTCTGCAAACATAAAATGGCAGCACACTAGCATACAAGGTTTCTGCTTTTCATAATTTTTATTTTCCTGGGAATTATTTTATACTCCTTAGTGAACCCTTGCACAAGGACACCCAATTTTGGAGCAGCAAGTGCTAAATTAGCCTCCAGTTTTCTCTTTTGGAACATCAAATCTCATTTTACAGACTTGGTCTATTACAGAGGTGTAACAGCTTGTGAAGAAAGTCAGCAACAAAAAGACAAAGTGATATTTTGTTGGCAGCTAAATAGCAGAAATAAGAGAAATTCTGTATCAAGAGATCCAGCTCTAAGTGTACTTTCACTGAGGATTTTAATATGCATTTTTTAAATCTTGCCTCTTTATAAGCTACACTTAATTGCTAGGCACCAATCTTCAAATTATCGCAAACAAGTAGAAAATAAATCATACATGGAAATGAAGGAGTGTAAATGCCACGGGTGTCTTTGCTGTGAGGGCAATTAATATCCATGTGTGACCTCTTAAACCAGACCAAATCCTCATGCACAGAAATCCCAGCATCAGTATGGGATAATACCTCCCACAATAGCTGAAGGCTGCTGTTAAATGCCAGGAATCACAGGTTGCATGAAGGCTTTTATCCCTTTTGTGCACCTGACCATCTCAGGTCGAGGACTGCTTAGATTCTACTAAGAAAATGCTCCCGAAACCAATCCCTTCCCCTGCAGATACCCAACCCTTTAGTCCCTCAGTCAGAGATATCAGGGACCTGCATCTTCATTTGGACAATTGCTGGTTAAAACTCAGCCTGCAATCGCAAGATTAGGGCTTTGCTCACTCATTTCATTTTCTCCTTTACAACGGGGCTTACAGTGACCAGATGAGTGGCACCTACCTTAAGTTCTGATTTTTTATTTTTTTTTTGCATCACCAGGTTACATCCCTTTTCTTCCCCTGGAATAAAGGGCTGCAGGTTGCGACTATCTCCACGATGGAGCTTTCCTTTGGAGGGGGCAGTCTGGGAGCAGAGGTGAAGAAAGGACAATGGCATGAGAATGTGTATTTGCCTTTTCTGCATGGGTCCCCCCAGTCAGAGCCATCTTCATCCTACCTTTCCATAACCAAGAACCTCTGTGGTTGCTCCAACATGTAAATGTGGTGCTTAGCAACACGGTCTAGTGGTGGACCTGGCATTACTAGGCTAACATCTGGACTCTCTCTTAAAGGTCTTTTCCAAACTAAATGATTCTAACTGGAAAAAAAAAGTCTAAATTTCCCATCAGCCACACTACTGTAAAAAACACACTATGTCTCTGGGTATGCAGTCACTCCTCTCACCAAACCGAGCCTGCACAGAGCAAGCATAAACCTCTTTTTTATCCACTTTGTTCCAGGAGGAAGACGCACCAAGGGGTATTTGTAGATGTGACAGTGTGACCCAACTGGCTAAAAGTCTTCTCCACACACAGCTCTGCCAGGTGCCTAAACCCCTCGCTTACTGATGGAACCTACCTCCTAAACACTTTAAGTTTTAGGCTATCAGAATTATTTGGTCAAGTACACATCTCAGTGGAGATCATTTATCCCCACCAATACACTGAGCATTCCTTGCTGTTGCACAAAGGAAAAAAAAAATCCACGCCAACATGGGGTTGAAGATCACTTGTGACCCACCAACTCCTGTGCCTGCACGGGAAACCAGCACCAGGCTGCAGAGGGCATCGCTCAAACAGCACTTTGTAGTTGTACACTGGAGATAACACCTGGTAGTTTCAGGTGTTGAGCAGACAGCACTTAATGCTTCACTCCTAGTGAAAGAAACACTGTCGGTGATTATTTTTCACAGGTCTAGAAATACTGGATTGGCTGCCATTAGCCAAGATACAGATTGGTAACAGAATAATGAGAAAAGAACCAACAGTGATCCCTACTCCCTCCTTGCCCATCATACCTGCACCCTCATTAGTGTCGGGTCAGCCTGTGGTCTCCAGTGGAGGCTATAGTCTTAAACCCACATTTCCACTAACCTTTAAATTATTCACAAATTCAGCTGCTGTCAGTCTGTCAGACAAGCAAAGAGAAGTCTGTTTTAAGGAACAGAAGCTCTTATCCCCGTGTTTGAGAGCAGGTCCAGACAAAGCAGAGTACGGGGAGCTCCTCACACACCAGATTGAGGGTTTGTGCCTCTGCTGGGCAAGGTCAGAGCCAAGTTCTTGTCCCCACAGAGGTGGGCTACCCATAGAGAGGAGAACTACACTGCAGAGCAATCTATTTCTTGCCTTCGTGAGGATAGAGACACTCTCACTGCTACCGAAGACAGTTATTAAGGCATCTCGTTCTCCAAAATATTTCCTAATTACATTTTCTGAAATATTGCACTCATTTCACAAAGCCTCCCTTAAATCTTATTTCCTAAACGGTGCAGCTTTGTAATTCATTTCGCAGGAGGCACAGCAATACAAACCAGCAAAATAGATACAAATCATCTCAAGACCTCCCCATCACTCAGCAGGTCAGCTGCAAGAGGCATGATCTAGCAATAAGATGAGTTAACAGACTGCTGCAAGCAATCTGGTCATTAACAGCCTGGGAGCTTCACATGGAGCATCCATGAAGCCTGTTTAGGAGGACACAGGCTTTTCTTCCGTCTTTATCACTGTCAAAAAAATCTTCATATGAATAAATGAAGCCACAGAGTGCTTCATAACATGAAGTGGTGAATTAAAACTTAATGACACCACTGTAGCAGAGACAATTTCCAACCTCCGCCTTTGTTACCAGAAAGTAGGATATTGCATAACAGAAATAAATCATTACAAGCCAGACTGCAGAGTTTATCTTTAATGAGTTTCCCCAGATATTTGTCACCAAGAGGAGAATTCACAGGTTTTGCTCTGTGAAACAGAAAAAGAGGGGCCCCATTACCCAACACAGATGCTGCAAAAAAAGCAAAACAACCCATTTTTTTTTTGGCAAATGTATTCCAATTTTGCCATTTTTAGCAGGTTTCAATTCACCAAAGTAATCTTGGTTTATACCAAAAAAAAAGGTCTTAGATCTGTACAACAAAATCACAACAATATTGAGGCCAAAAGAAACCCCCAAAGCCAGAAAAGGCCACCAAATTCATACTGAACTAGCCAAAAGAAAAAACAACACTTCAAACGATAATTCTTTTCCTTATTAGGCAATCCAAGCTCCAACAGTTATAATACCTGGATGGACACAGCGCTAAAAACTTAGAAACAAAGACCAAACCCCTGGGAAGAAAAACTGGGGGAAATGCTGTCTAATAACAGAAAGAATTGAGCATATCCCAAAAGTTTAAGTGCTAACACACTCCTCCCCCCTCTTAAATTCTTGATGCCGTTTTTCCATCCTGGTTCCTAGTATTTCCCTCCAACACAGATCCCTGAATACCAGGTTGGAATGGACCTCAGGGATCATCTGGTACAACATTTTTTTGGAAAAAGCACTGATTGGGCCCTAATCTGATAATTTATCCTCTCTAGACTCCATCATTCTCCCCAAAAAAGACAGAAGTAAAACAAACCTGTGCCTCAGCAGTGCTGGTTTATGAAAGCCACCATGAGAAGCCATAGCCACACCAGCCTTGCTCCATGCTCAACCTCCTCCCTGACCAACAAACAGCTTGTGCTGTTAACAGCCTAGCTTATATGGAGAGGAGCTACTAACAGGTGTAGGTGACGATCACCCCCAACCTCCTCCCTGCAAAGCTGCATCTGGGAAGGATGATTTTAGAAGCATTGAAGCTTGATAGATAACTCCTGTGTTTCTGCAGAACATACCTTCCACCATTGACACCAGGTCTGACATTCCTGCTTAGCCTTTGGAAAAAATAATCCAGTCCTGCTCCTGCTCAGGCACTTGAAACGACACTATCACCATCATCTTCCATCATTTTTCATCTCAGGGTGGAAAACCCCAGCATACGAGATGCCCATAACTACAAAATTGACAAACCCGCACGGTATTTGTGCAGGTGATTAAGCATTAGCAAACAACTTGTTAATTAAGGTTGCTGATTAAAAGATGTAAACATCAAAGCTGCACCTGCTTTCTAAATTGATCTCCGTTAAAGTGTAAATATTTTATCTATACAAGATAGGAAAACAGAATGTCACTGGTGTTTAATCTGTACCACTCATTACAGATTTATATTAACCTTTAGAGAAGCTGAGACTACGTCCCAGCATTCAGGATGAACTGCTGTGAAGATTAAGGCCAGAGTCAATTAAAAATTGAAGGACAGTGCTTGACTGAAGAAGAATATTATTATTATCATTACACCATTGCAACAATCCTAAAGCTTTAAAGTAGGACTTTCTTTTGGTGTTGTATTGTCATGCAGATAATTTCAAATTTTCTATCTAAATAGGCACATTTGGTTTTAGCATATAGGGAAGAAGTTTGATCAAACTCCTGAGTGACCACTTTAACCTCAAAGCAGAAATCCCTTCACTCAGCTGAGTCCAACGCAGCTTTAAAACTTCACAACAATAATGTGTAAAAATACATACAAAATAACTGCCTAAAGCCAGCGCATCATATTGAAATTAATATATGCACACAAAGAGCATAGGTGTATTTTCATCCCTTTGTTCTAATAGTCCACCATCAAACTGATTCCCAAAATCAGTGACGGAAATCAGGGAGGGAGAGGGAGGGCAAATAATATTTGGCAAAAAAAAACAAACCCAAAGTACCAATAAGGCAGGCTATTCTGAGTTTGACAGAATTTCTAGTTATTAACGCAGAAATTACCCATGGGAGTTAGAACATTTTTCAAAATCAAATGGTAACTGGAATTTATAGCATTTATAAAAACATGCTATTAATAGGGGGTGCTGAAGAAGCCAATAAAAATTATTTCACGCGTGATTTCTAGATTTCACGCGCAAGGCAAACAGATGCACTGAGTTCAGCGCTGGGAATCCCTCGTGCTTTGGCTCTAAGTATTTCTGCCTCTTGATAAACATCGTGGGTGGAGAGACGGCGTTTCAAGGCGCGTTCAGGACAAAGCAAAAACGACCTTAAGGACCCACGTGAGCATATGGAGTTTCGGGATCCGACGCCGTTCTGATGCGATGCTTCGGTCCCCATAAAAATGAAGAGATGCAGGGATGAGATAGCAGCACATAATTATAATGTCAAGAGGCTAAAAGATGCCTGAAAACACACGCTGAGGCGAGTGCTATTGCCTAGTACATTATATTCCAAACCCAAAAATGGCAATAGTTTTACTGCATAACTGCGCTTTTATTGTTTTATTAGCCTCATTAAGAAGAGTAGCCTTTCTCTCTTTATTCCTTCGTGACTACTTGTCTCCGCTGCTCCTGGCTGCTGGCCTTAAATCCCTCATCCACGCTTATCTGCAGAGCAACGGGCGATGGGCTGGAAGGAGCTGGCTGCTCCCGTGGCTTGTCCCATCCGAGTGCTCAGCTGCTAAATCCTGTGCAGAGATGGCTCAGCATGGTCCAAGAGAAACTTGGTGCTGGTTTCCCATGGAGTGCCTTATCAAGACTGGCATGAGGAGGTCCTCGCTGTGCCAGGAGGAAGGGGAAGGGTCCATGCAATCGAGAAGGTGGAAGGGCTGTCGTATGCGCGAGACTTTCACCTCTCGGAAGGTTATTTTAGCTTGACAACCCAAACATCCAAATCCATGCATGCTGAAGGTGGTTACATCTCTGAATGTCCTTAAGACCCCACCTGGAGTGCTGCGTCCAGTTCTGGAGCCCACAGCACAGGAGAGATCTGGCCGTGCTGGAGCGTGTCCAGAGAAGGGCCATGAGGATGCTCAGAGGGCTGGAGCAGCTCTCCTGTGCAGACAGACTGAGAGTGTTTGGGCTGTTCATTCTGCAGAAAAGAAGGCTCCGAGGAGACCTTATGGTGGCTTCCAGTATCTCCAGGGGGCTACAAAAAAGCTGGGGAGGGGCTTGTTAGGGTGTCGGGCAGTGACAGGACTAGAGGGAATGGATTGAAGCTGGAGATAGGTCGGCTTAGACGGGACGTTGGGAAGAAGTTCTTCCCCATGAGGGTGGTGAGACCCTGGCACAGGTTGCCCAGAGAGGGGGTGGCAGCCCCATCCCTGGGAGTTTTTAAGGCCAGGCTGGATGGGGCTCTGGGCAGCCTGATCTAGTGGGGGATGTCCCTGCCCATGGCGAGGGGTTGGAATGAGATGATCTTTGAGGTCCCTTCCAACCCTGACAACTCTGATTCTAAATCCAGTGGGTCAGCTCAGTTTGTGACTTTCCTCTTCGTTTCTTTTCTTCTGGGGCATGTTCCTCTCGGTGCAGACTGTGCAGAGCTGCCTCTAGCACACGTGGAATCCGATGTCGGAGGTACCCGTGCTTTCAGCATGGAGTAAATCTCTCTTCTTGCTTGTACAAAGGCAAAATGTAAACATAACCTTCAAAGACAGGTGTATCAAAGATAAAGCTGGCTTGCTATACCAGGCTGGTCACTCACTGAAGAGAGACATGACAACCAATGGATGGAAAATCTCTCCCCCTCTAGTCTTTGGGTAACATCACAGGCTGAATTCCTCAGTCCTGCATTTAATTAAGGGGGATTTCAGTCAAAATCAGTGGGATTTTTGCCGAGTTTTGACAAAATGACCTGATCCTTTACGGAATCCCTGCAGGCATTGGTACCTGAAGTGGCAACACAATGGCAGGAGTTTGCGACTCCTGCCCATCAGAAGGACGGCCAGCACTTAGTTAAGCCTCATTTCAAACAAGACCCAGGACCAAGGCTGGTCAAATAAACAAATAAATCACTGACACTAAGTGTATGGCTGTACTCGTTCCACTAGCCTTGAAGGTTAAGCTTGCCAGTGGGGATGAAGAATCACAGTTTGTCTTTCGAGGGCCCGTTATACAAGGCACAGTCTGGTTATTTAAGTGCAGGTCACTCTGACTTCAACCGCGCTGTTTACTGAGGAGTTACGTACATGCGCAAAGAACTCATAAAGTTAAACCCCCTAGACTGCCCGCTTTTTAAGGCAAATGTGACCTGTTCTTAGAAAACCCTCCATGATTTGTAAATCATTTATCAAAAAAGATGGTGGATTCAAACTCTCGATGATCTCCAAGATATGGTTTAGTGGAGGATTTGTCAATGTTGGGTTAATGATTGGATTTGATGATCTTAAAGGTCTTTTCCAACCTGGGCAATTCTGTGAAAATCACACCTTAAGAGTACCCTGCCCACCTGCTTCTTTATATACATTCTTCATATCAAATTTTTATATACAGTCTTCATATACAATTGCCTATTCTGTACCAAGGCTGGTACCTGCAGCTTACGTGAGAGCACCCAAGGAAGGATTATTAAAACTGAGCTCGGGGGCTGAGGCCAACATGGGACGCCAGAGAAAAGAATGACAACCTCTGGTCAGAGCTCCTGGGGAGCAAAAATGAACTTTGTTGAGCAGAGCTGGGTTGCAGCTCCCTGCTTGGGCAGTAGCCACAGAAGCCGGAGCAGATCCATCAGCACAAAACAAGGGTAATTAGAGAAATCCCCAAGTAATCCGCGCAGTAATCTCACCTATGGCAGAAGCCAGTGGCTAACTTGGCTCCAGCACGTGGGTTAACCATCACCGAAAAGAGAAAATGTTACCCTAGAACTTGATAAAATATTTGTCCTTTTGAGTGGATTTTTAAAGTGGCTTCTAGAACTATATTGGAGCGGATCGTTCTAGCTGATAATAAGTTAATGTCTCAGAAAAGAACAATAGAAGCTGAAAAAGGAGCAACTGCTGCGGTTTACCTGCTTTTAATTTCTGCAGATTATGACTTTACTCCCAGTTGTTCAGATAATGTGTCCCTCGCAGTGATTCACCATCCTTCTCTCTATTCTGCTACCGTCCCTCACCAACAGACCTGGCCAAATCTTCGCTCAGTGTCGACTTCACACACAAGAGGGTCCACTCACCCCTGAGCAGATGTCGAAGCGATTTAGACACAACCATTAATATAATCAATCCCAGATTTGGAAGCCCTAGAAATAATAAAAAAAAGGCGCTGGCTCAGGGTTACTTTCCCAGGAGGGTATCCCTGGCTGGGGTCCATGAGCATCCCTTCCCACCAACACCGATAACACCCAACGCATCACAAAAACTTCAATTCTCAGAAAATGCTGCCCCACATACAAGGAAAACAACATTGAAGCCACTAGCACCAGGTGCGGAATGCTTAATGTTGGCACTTAACATTTCTCGTTTCAGGGTGCTGGATTTCTGCAGGGGGTCAGTGGGTGCTGCTGCTGCTGCCCTGTGGCCCCGAGAGGGTGCCATGACTCAACAGGACCTTCTCATTCCCTTCTGTGCCCCAATATACCCGGTCTTGCAATATAATATTTAAAAAGAGTCGCTTCAACGTGCTTGAGAGCGGGGAAATTGATATTAAGGACATCAGTCAGGAAAGCAGCAATACATTATTCAAAGAGTTTCTTGAGCGTTCAGATCTCTGCCAGACACCAGGACAGCTCTCTGGATTTTTTTCCTTTCAATTTTGTATGGGAGCCACAAGAATGAAAAAAAAATAGAATCAATAATCCACAGCTATGTTCTTCGGTATTAAAATGAGAATTCAGAATATTCAGAATACCTAACTTTTAAGTCATTTCATGCCCTTTTGTTAAGTTTTATCTTAGATTTCAGGTTGCCTGTGCCTCTAAATGGCACACAGCTTTCCCCAGAACTCAATAATTCATTAAGAACTCATCTGGACTTTGATCAAGACTAGTAATTCGCATTTGATACCAAAAGCCCACAGAGAGAGTTCTTAAGACACGCGGGCAGGAGGAATTTCAAAGCAGTGTCAAATCCTGACGTCTTTAATAACTAATTGAAAATAATGGCTTTTTTTGTGGCAATGTCAATATATTCACAGCTTTCCAATTGGGTGTGAAAGAAGTTGAGATGAAACCCAGACCAGATAGCTCATTAAAAGCTAGCAGTGAAGAAGACTACAGATGGGAAATAAGTAATCATAAGCTGATCCAAACTGTAAAGCTACTTTCCGGGATCACGGGTATTCTTACATAATTTTGGCAAAAACTCATTCGGCAAATCACTTGACTCGCTTTGGTCGTGTGAGCGGCCGGAATCAAACCAAATGTTCACCTTCTTCCCACACACCTACCAATATGCAGCAATATTGTGTGTCACATATTATATTTACACACACCGTGTATGCAATATACTCTCATAAACGCATATTCATGGAACTGTATATATTGAATCACTCATCATGAAGCTGAAAGTTTTTAAAAGTGCAGCACATACCTAAAATTAACTGAAGCGTTTGTTTTCTCCATTAAGTCAGCGGGCAATGTAAGCAGGAACCAGGCTGTACAAAGGCACCTGGGAACACATTAGTCCCACAAATAATAAAAAAGAACGATAATGGTGCTTGAATGGAAACAATTGTGAAAGCAGGGCGAGCACTTAGAGCGTTTCATGCCAGACAAACAGCCTGCCTACAATACGGTATTTTCACAGCCAAATACTAATTGAATCTGTCGGCCAAGAGAAAGTGGCTAGAAATATTTGTCCTGCCAATTTTTAAAGTTTCTAGGTCTCAGCCAGGTGGGACGGGGCTTGGAGCAGTCTGCTTTGGTGGGAGGTGTCCCTGCCCACAGCAGGGGGTTGGAACTGGATGGTCTTTAAGGTCCCTTCCAACCCAAACTGTTCTGTGGTTCTGTGATTTTACGAAACAGCTCTTTGGTTCCCACCACCACAGTGAGCGGGATCCTGCGTTCCTGCAAGGAGACAAGGCAGGAGGAGGAAAGCAGAGAGGCTGGTGGTGGGTTAGAAAACAGTGATCCAGCACCGCCCCAAAAGGTGGCACAGCCAGCTTCCCTTTCAGCAGG
>NW_009696484.1:0-9060 GCF_000703405.1 Apaloderma vittatum | reverse complement strand
AGCAGGAACCAGACTTTTTCCTAGATGTTTTTTTTCAGTTGCCTGAGTATTTTTTAATGTCTTTGTTTCTTTTTGTCCTGGAACTGCACGCAGGGCACACCACGGCTGAAGACATTCAGTAAATGCTATGGGAACAGATGAAAGCAAACGCTGTTATCAAACAATTTGCATTTCAAGGCAGGTTAGTCAAGGCACAAAATGCAGTTTCTTTTCATGTTTAAAAGGCTTGGATTTCTCCCTTTTCTGAGTGGGATGTGGTTATGCATAATGCTTCTTCCTCTCCCCACCGGAGATAAGCTTCCACCCGCTACAAAAGAGCAATAACTATTTTTTTTCACTCCTTTTTGCTTTCTCACCAACAGGTTTCTCTGCTGCCGCTTCATAATGCAAGAAAATCCCTCCTTGCAGAGTGTTCTTTGGACCAAGGAGGGTGGGAGGAAGAAATTGCAGGGAAGGAAATCCCAGCTCACAATCCCCGTTAGCTGAGCTAGCTCTGCTTTGAGCCAAACTCCCCATGACACCCCCACAGCAGGGCAGAGACCCCAACCCAGCTGCCCTCAATGTGGAGGCTCCTCCTGCCCTTCAAGGTTCAATTTCGGTCCATTTAAAAGGCATTTTTGTTATGTGCACAAGATTTTCTGCTGCTTTTTCATGGAATTTGGAGAAAGGCAGGTTTGGGGGCAAAAATCTCGGGGGACAGGTAGCTGGGGAGAGCAGGGAAGGGACCCGTGCCATGAGCACTGCCATAAGATCATGTTGGGGAGAGCACAGTGAAAATAACGGAGTAATTAAAAACGTATCCAGCGTTCACGGCGGTGCTGTGACCATGGGCCAGGAGGAGAAGGATAGGCTCTCCTTCCACAGGAGAAAAAATCATGAAGTGATAACCAGGAGGTTAATTGCTGGTGAGATGTTCATGGTGCTGTTCAAGGCCAGGCTGGAAGGGGCTCTGGGCAGCCTGATCTAGCGGGAGATGTCTCTGCCATGGCAGGGGGGTTGGAACGAGATGATCTTTGAGGTCCCTTCCAACCCTGACAATTCTATGGTTCTAAGTGTCCTCTCCTTCTGCTCTGCCCTGGTGAGACCTCACCTAGAGAATTGCACCCAGTTCTGTGCTCCCCAGTTCAAGAGGGACAGAGATTTACTTAAGAGAGTCCAACGGAGGGCTACGAGGATGATTAAGGGACTGAAAAACCTGCTTTATGAGGAAAGGCTGAGAGACCTGGGGCTTTTAGTCTGGAGAGGAGAAAACTAAGAGGGGATCTAACTAATGAGTATAAATACATGAGGGCTGGGCAGCAAGAATGAAGGGACAACCTCTATCCACTTGTACCCTGTGGTAGGACAATGGGCAATGGGTGCAAGCTGGAGCACAGGAGGTTCCATAAAAACATGAAAAAAACTTCACTGTGAGGGTGACAGTTGTGGAATCTCTTTCTCTGGAGACTTTCAAGATCTGTCTGGCCGTGTTCCTGTGTGACCTGCCCTAGATTCTCCAGTCCTGCTCTGGCAGGGGGGTTGGAATCCATGATCTCCAGAGGTCCCTTCCAACCCTGAATGTTCTGTGATTCTGTGATTGGTTCTGTGAACGGCAGGACACCGGCAAAGACCTTCATTTGGGAAAGATCCTCAAAAGGACTAATGAAGGGCACTGGCTTTGCCACCCGCTCTCTGGGCAATGCTGTTGCCTGAATGACAACCACCGTCAGGGCATATATGAGCCAAAATGTTCAGCCCAGTCCAGGTACATACGATAGAAGAACTTGGAAGTGCCCAAAGATGTGTTTTTCAGAAACTTGCTTATGCTGTCTACACACCACCAGCCAAGTTTCTTGGATCAGGTTCTTGAACTCAGCTGCATAAACTCCAGCCAAATTGCACTTTCTGGATCTCAGTCCAAGAGTTTCCAATCAACAAAGAATTTAAACTTGGTGTGGAAGAGCCAGGGATAAACAAAGAGGTCACATCCCTGGTGGTTTTTTTTGCTTTCTTGCCATTGTTTAAAAAAGCAGCATTAAAGCTCTCCCATAAAGGGGCTCTACAGATATTTTAAATTATTAAAAGATTCCCCAGTGGAAGTGCTGGTGATGGACCAGCTGGAGGGGAGCAGCCATGCACCCAGCTCCACTGGTCTTGGCAGCCACCCAGGGCTGCAGAGAGCCGTGGTTCTTTAGCTCTGTCTATACGGTATGCAAGTCCTAATGGAGAAAGCTGGCACCTAATGCTCTTTTAATTAATTTTCTTGCTCATAAAGCTGACAACGTGGCTGACGTGAACCTGGAGTAGTGGGTCTAAATGTGTATTGGTACCTGACTGCAGGTGAGAACTGAAGCTGAGGAGGCATCAAGAGCACAGGATGCCACAAGGCATGGTGCACCAGATGTTCCGCTGGTTGGCCGGCTGTGTCTTCTGACCACTTTGACACGAAAACTCACAAAGTGACAAGAAACTCATCCCTAACATCAGCATTGTCCTTGAAGATCTGAATTGCTGTTGCTGGTTTAAATAAGGACATAACTCCCTGATAACTGATGCACAGTAACAAACGCTACGAACTGCGGCACCACTCTCCAGGCAACTCAGCAGCTCCAGATGTGAACTGTTAGATATAGGCAAAATAGAGAATCTGGTTTATTCTTCAGATAATCTTCAAATAAAGCCCAGATTTGACTGAGAGAGGGCTCTCACTTTGCAGCGTAGGCCCCTCAATTTGTAGATAAACCACTTTCTGAGGGATATTCATCAGCAAATGGATTATCTCTACATGTGTCCTTATGGCCATTTGCAGTTCTGACTGAGTCGCCAACAGGTTTAAGAACAGCGTGAGCAAAAAATCTCCAGCCCATCCATTGTAATGAGGGAGACGACAGGATGCTATTCATCTACCTTCGCTCGTGCATATCACAGAGGGACTTTCTGACAGCTTCAGAGAAGATGAATAGAAAAAATATGTGAGGCGGGAGGGGGAAATAAATCATAAAAAATGTTTTGTAAGAAATGCGATGGGCTGAGTTCTTCTGCCAGCATTGAAATCCTTACTCACTGGTGTATGTTGAGCTACTCTAACAAGCTACAACGGCAGAACCAGACAAACATGAACAACAGACCCTGTTGCGTTGCCTGAGCACCCACAGAACTCTGCAGCCCCCATTTCTAACCCCCGTTCCTCACGGACGTAAACGGAGCTGTATTCCATCCCGCCAAGGTGCCCTGAACATCAGGCTGTGGAGGAACCTGAAGCACCTTCTCCCAACCTCCTTTTCTCATACGGCTGCACCCCAGAGAAATAAATATGACTCAGAGATTTGAGCCCAGCTCTTCCAGCATATGTCACCTCCAGGCTGCAAGTTGCTCTTCGCAAGTCCAGTCAGACCAAACAACCCGGCAAGGAAGGATGGACACCCTGCCACCAGATTCTCCAGGGTGTGGCAATTCCACCCACCACATGTTGAGATTTGGGAACCTCCCCCCTAGTCCTCCTAATTCCTGCTCTAACAGACCTTCCCCTGGCTGCCAGTTGGTTTTCACAGAATTGTTGGAGTTGGAAGGGACTTCTAGAGATCATCCAGTCCAGTTTTATGGGTTGTCCATAGCCTGCTTCCAAGGGCAGCTCGTAGAAGGCACCTAAGAAGTTTCAAAATGAATTGACCTCATGCCTTACCTAATGGTAACGACAGTCACATTTTACTTGTTAGACAACAAAGCTATGAGGAACTTCCAAAAATTTAGACAACAAGTTATGAAGAACTTTCAAAAGTTTAAAATTTTTTGATTTCCATCATGTATTCTGTTGAAGAACCAAATTCTGAGATGACTGAAACCTGGCAATAATTGTCACTGACAATTCATGGCAAGTGTGAAAAAACACCGGTGGCTTTTGCCCCAGAAAAGTCCTCACTTTTCATACAAAAACACCTGCGGCAGCCTGCTTTGGATGTCTGAGTTAAAAGGGCCCCTTTTCCCCACCTTCATCAATGTTTAAGACGCCGTTTTAATATCAGTCCAGGTTATTAAATTGGATGTGATGAGAAGTGCAAGAGATGCCCACAGGGATGGCAGAATGACCCTCACCTCCAAGGTGACTCGCACTGTCAAAGCATTTTTTTCTAATTTGGAAAGATAAAATTCAGCAATACCTCAGTAAAATCAAAGCTCTGCTTTTACCAATGAGTAGCCTTTTCTTTTAAAGACACTGCATTTTAGGTGGACAGCACATCAAACTTTACCATGAGTCTTTTAATTTCTCTCATTTTCTGCTTTTGGATTTCTTCCATTACCTACAAATATATTTTATGTTTTATTACACAATTGGATATACTGATGGTGGTTTACTTGTGGCTTTTTAATTCCTTTTTGTTTAGATGCTACTGGAGTAATTCCATGAAGATTAACAGCAAATTTTATAAGATGAATTAAATTTTAGAGTCTTTATAACTGAGATAGATAAAATTAAAAGACGCAGATGTAGATTTCTTTTGCCAAGGACTGTAGCCAAACCTGATTACAAAGTTCCTCAATAATAAATCTTCATTGTTTCCTTCTGGTATTTACAGGAAGAGGGAATAAGTGAGAAATTCTGGTTATTATTGTGTTACCTTATGTTATTGTCTGCGTGAAGTGAAGGAATAAACAACTTTTGGTGGTGATGTCTCCTATGAATAGTTTTTCCCGGGAATGAGTGTCTGGGTTTGCTCTTATAATCTGATATAATTATAGTGAATTACAGAACAACAATAGGATGTGCATCAACTATCTGTAAAGAAAGATTTATTTTGGACCCTTTATGTTCTCCACGGCCCAAAAACTTGCTGCACATACTAAACAAGTCCCAGGGCTCTTGACAGGAAACCTTTTGGAACTTGTGTTAAAATGCAAGTGTTGTGCATGAGCAGCAGCCATGCAATTAAATAACTACAGCCCGACCTAGCAAACTGCATGAGGTATTTTCAAGGTTCTTGGTAGCGTACCTTGGGCAACACCCTCAAGCCATTTAAATCAACAGCAACGTTCCCCCACCTTCCAACAGCTGTGATGATTTTTTTCTATTTCCAGTCATTTCTTCAGTTGTTTTCTTCCAAGCAATTCACAAATCTCCGGAAAGTTAGCATACACGAGGGAGAGACCAATCCTGACCACGCTCAGACTCATTTTCTCAGGGCACATTTGGACTCCCGGGCTGGACCCAGCCAACTGAGGCAGAGAGCAATGTTTGCTGATCCAGAGAGTTGATTGAATCAGAGCGTAATTATCTCCTGCTGTCACACCTTGAGCCTAAACCGTGATGCTACCACTTAAAACGGGTGCAAACCTGATGTGAATACTGAAAATGCTCCCTGGCACACCTCGAGGGCACGGGTGCACCGATGCTGCTGCGTCCTTCGGCAGCTCCCCCTGCCCACAGCTGCTGCTTCTCCCCTCTGCACTCCCTCCATCTGCTCTGATTTTTTTTTGCTTTCTCTATGCACCCCTTGCCCTCCTCCACTCCAGGAGATGGGCTCGGCATCTCTCCCTCGGGTCTGAGCGACGAGATCTCAGCCAAGCGAGCGTCTGCAGGGCTGGGATCCGAATGGAGCAAGACCTGCTTGGAACACACCTCCAGCAAGCGCGCGTGCCCGGCCCTGCCCGCCATCTGTCCCCAGCCTCAGGGTCGTGAGAGAAATGGTAATCGCCCTTCTTGGCACGGAGCATTTGGTATTTAATGATGAAATTCTGTACACCTTGTGATACAACAGCAAAAACCAGAATCGGCGTTCTCTGTTCCAGCACACATGTACCATCCATCGCTGCAGCTGAGAAAACCAAGAGTGCTGCTAGTGCCCCAAAGCCCCGGGCCATTCATTACAGCAAGCCTCGCCAAACGCTGTCTGAGGCATTTTGGATGCTTCATTTTCATCAGGAGGGAACCCTGCCGCTAATTGAGGGATCGCAACTCCACCTTTTGATTGTTCTCTGTAGGGCTGAACAACGCCGAGAACATCCATTTCCATCATTTTGATGACACGCAGCCTTTTAATCAAGCCTCACACTCTGCAAGGGGTGCACTATTAGTTATCTGTTATAAATAGTTCGCCGCCAAAAAATATCAGATAGTGTCTGCAACATTTGTGTTAAGAAGACTTAATGAGAGGAACGCCCTGAGTTTACAGAGGAGCTATTTCAAAAATCTGTAGAAAGTTCAAGGCACTGTAAATCATGGGATGCACTGCTTGAAAATACATAATTCCTACATCCTATGCGCTGCAACGTGGAATGTGCTAGTGAAAACAGTTTTCTGCCCGGTCTTAATTTCTTAATTTTTGAGCCAGCCCCTAACTCAGCCCCTCACTCCCCATCCCTGCTCCAGATGCAGAGCGAGCAGACAGAGAGCAGAGAGCTCTCCCATCAGGAAAAAGGCAGTCTTGGACCTAAGATGCTCTTAGCAAAGAAAAGGAGTTTTGTGGCAACGAACAACAAATGCAGAGAAGAGTGCTGCCAGCACACAGACACCCCCTGCCCTCTCTGCTCTCCTAAAAAATGCTGGACAAAAAAAGAAAATGTCTGTGAAATGCCCCTCAGCGCTTGCTCTCTCAGCCCGCGAAGGAATATTGCTGTTGAATTCAGTTCATGTATTTCACGTGCAACTTATACTTTTTGGAAACGAGCTAGTGTTTTAGCACGCAGGCAGGCAAAGTGGATTCGGGTATTCCTCTTAGGGAATCCTGCTCAGGAAATAACACTGACCAGACGCCAAAAAAATGTGAAGGATGAGTGACCAGAAAATGCCAATCTGCTGGACAATGTATTCCTAAGTATAGATCAATCATATTAATCCAGCAAAAAATGGAAGACTTAAAGGAGAAGCATTATTACAAAGGTGTCTATTAGTCTTTCTTTATCTCCTTTGGTGTGATAAACACTCTTATTTTCTCCTGAGTCTACCTAATTGCGACGGGAAGGCCGTTGCCATGGATGCCATGAAGGTGTGCAGATTGCTAGGTTCTACGTTTTTAATCTCTTTCACCGGTTCTTTGTACGACGGGAGTGGAATTCAGATAGAAACGAGCAGCTGAGAGATAGACTTGGCCGCTTTGGAAATGGGACAAAAGCAGAACACGATCCATTCACATCGCTCGTGAACCCTTTTTTGTGACGCTCCAGCCACTCTGCCGGCAAAGGATGCTCAAGGGGGAGCTGGGGCAGCCCTCTTGTCTCACCAGCCCACAGATCCAGACAAGAGTCAGGACATGGAGCAAATCTGCATGTTTAGCAATATCATCGCGAGCTGAAGCTCCTCGGTCGCTGCCTGCGCTCGAAGCTCTTTCTCCATCCCTCGCTTAAGGTCCATCGCTGCCCCCCAGTAACCAACAGCCAGCCAAAAGCGACACTGCTGTGTACAGCGAGAACAAAAGACAGAGAGAACAGGAGAGAAAAGGGTGTTTTCATGTTTTCCTTCACCTCCTTCTCACGCTTTGCTCGCAGAACTTTTTGCCTTTTAACATCCCGCCCAGACCTCCCCAAGTTTTAAAAGGCTCCCACGAAATCTGATGATAATCAGACACACCACTCCTTGTCTTTTTTTTTTTTCAGATTCCCACAGAAGAAAATCTGTTTGTCTTGGCTCCCCAAGGGATCCAGGAGGCTTGGCTTTGCTGTGGAGCGATGCTCTTTGCCTCCAGTACAATCTCTATTTCTGTTGCTACACTCAGAGAAACCCAGGTTTGCTGCGTGGGAGCCGGGGCACTCCCCAGCTCTTGCACAAGCCTGTGGTGACCGTTAATTACGCCGCATTTCCAAAGAGCTTTGAAGACATTGTTATGTGATGAGCAGCCTTCGGGAAACCATTTAATAAGTCTGTATAATTTCAACACAAAGCGCTAATTAATGTCATTTTACAAGCATCAGCGCTAGAATTTGCGCTAGAATTTCCTAAGCGCCAACGGCCCAGATGAATGGCCTTTTTGCATTAAAAATGGTAAAATATTTAGATGAAAGCCTCAAACAACAGAAGTTACTGTTTATTTATATCAAAACCATAAAAGACTTGGCAAAATGCATTTTAACCACCAAAGTGGAGAGTTTTTAAGTCATTTCAGGTTAATAATACAATTCTGTCTTACCCGTTATTAAAAAAATAAGAAGGAGGTATATTAATTAGGCCTTTTAAATTTCTTTTTACTCAGAATTTCAGACCTTGTCTTTGATAAAATGAACACAAAATTACAAAATGTGTGCTGCTGCAGGCTGTGGTTGAAGGCACATGCTTCCTTTACACAGCTTTCCCCGCTACAGCCCCAAAACTAAATAAAAGAGTAGAAAAAAAAATAATATTGCAACATAGAGACTGTCTCTAGGTCCTGATGTCACTGAAGGCAGCACTGACAAAAGGCTGTTTGATAATATACATATTATATCATAGAACGGCCTAGGTTGGAAGGGACCTCAAAGATCATGTAATGCAACCCCCTGCCATGGGCAGGGACGCCCTTAACCAGCCCAGGTTGCTCAAGGCATCACCCAACCTGGCCTTGAACATCTCCAGGGAGGGGGCAGCCAGAGATGTGGATCTGTTGGAGCGTGTTCAGAGGAGGCCACAGGATGATCCAGGGGCTGGAGCAGCTCTGCTCCGAGGACAGGCTGAGGGAGCTGGGACTGTTCAGTCTGGAAAAGAGAAGACTTCAGGGGGACCTAATAGCTGCCTTCCAATACCTGAAGGGAACCTACAGGAAGGCTGAGGAGGGACTTTTGACAAGAGTGTCCACTGATGGGACAAGGGGAAATGGGTTTAAGTTGAAGGAGAATAGATTTAGATTGGACCTTAGGAAGAAATTCTTCAGTGCAAGGATGGCAAGACTTGGGAATAAATTGCCCAGAGATGTTGTGGCTGCCCCCTCCCTGGAGGGGTTCAAGGCCAGGGTGGACAGAGCCTTGACGAG
Organism: Apaloderma vittatum; assembly: GCF_000703405.1. Taxonomy (NCBI): domain Eukaryota; kingdom Metazoa; phylum Chordata; class Aves; order Trogoniformes; family Trogonidae; genus Apaloderma; species Apaloderma vittatum. Next base: position 148 of record NW_009696484.1, on the reverse strand, counting down.
TTGAGAGACGTCCCTGCCCATGACAGGGAGGTTGGATTAGATGATCTCTAAGGTCCCTTCCAGCCTAGGCCATTCTAGGATTCTATGGCCTCTCTGGGCAATCTGTTCCAGAGCCTTACCACCCTTGGACTGAAGAATTTCTTCCTAA
>NW_009696483.1:0-31872 GCF_000703405.1 Apaloderma vittatum | reverse complement strand
CCTCCCATGCCACGCTGAGCCATACTGGCTTGGGATGCATAGTCTTTTGAGACACTGATTTTGAGACTGACTTGCTAGCTTAATAGCTGGGGCATTCACTTGGAAGATCAAAAACAAGTGCTTAATACTTTAGAGATTCCCTTGTTTAAACAGCATAAATCAGAGTCTGTCTGACTTTTTCTGGTCTGATAATGAATCATACAGTTTCCTGTATTAGAGGAAAATAGATGCTGCTTACTAATTCTACAGAATGTACAGAGTAAAACAGATTTAGTGTGGTTAAGCTTCACACTTGCTTTTATTGAGGCAAGTGTCTAAACTAGCATCACATTTGTTTTGGACTACTGCTGATAATTTCTGTGTATTATCAGCGTATAAGTATGTATCTGTCTCCTCCCAGTCTATACTGAAGCACTGAAACAGCAGAGGAGTGCTTAGGCAAGCATAGAGAGCAATGTACTGAGTATGTTGCCAGAGTGTCTGTACTGTTTACAGCTCTTGCAGCATAAAGGAAGAGCTCAGTCTTCCCTGGCAACCTGACACACCCTTGGTAATCTGTTCCAAGAAGGCTTCCAGATATTGTCGGAAGAGGACAAAACTACTAGAAAGAAATGATCTGAAAATTAAGGCTCAAATTTTGATTTAAGTAGAGATTTGTCTTGTAGAGTCCGGCTGCCTTTGTATGCTCATGAACTGTTGAGTTCGGTGTAGATGAATAATAAATGAACGTAAGCATATTGAATTGCTTCTGTCTTCTACCTGGACTTGTGCAAGGCATTGGACACTGTCCCACATGACATCCTTGTCTCTGAGGTGGAGAGACATGGACTTGATGGATGGACCACTCGGTGGATAAGGGACTGGCTAGAGGGTCGCACTCAAAGAGTTGTGGTCAGTGGCTTGATGTCCACGTGGAGACCAGTGACAAGTGGAATTCTACAGGGGATTATTCTGGGTCCAGTGCTGTTCAGCATCTTTGTCAGCGACATGGACAATAGCATCGAGTGCACCCGCAGCAAGTTGTGATGTCCACGTGGAGACCAGTGACAAGTGGAATTCTACAGGGGATTATTCTGGGTCCAGTGCTGTTCAGCATCTTTGTCAGCGACATGGACAATAGCATCGAGTGCACCCGCAGCAAGTTGGCCGCCGACACCAAGCTGTGTGGTGCCATGGACTCACTTGAGGGAAGAGATGCCATCCAGAGGGACCTTGACAGGCTTGAGAAATGGGCCAGTGCAAACTGCATGAGCTTCAACAAGTCAAAATGCAAGGTCCTGCACCTGGGTTGGGCCAATCCCAGGCACAAATACAAACTGGGCACAGAGTGGGTTGAGAGCAGCCCTGAAGGGAAGGATTTGGGGGTGTTGATAGACAAGAAGCTCAGCATGAGCCAGCAGTGCGCTCATGCAGCTCAAAAGGCCAACCGCATCCTGGGATGTATCAAGAGGAGTGTGGCCAGCAGACCAAGAGAGGTGATTCTCCCCGCTTTGCTCTTGTGAGACCCCACCTTGAATGCTGCATCCGGTTCTGGTGTCCCCACCATAAGAGGGACGTGGATCTGTTGAAACGAGTTCAGAGGAGGGCCACAAAGATCATCCAGTGGAGTACCACTGCTATGAGGACAGGCTGAAGGAGCTGGGTTTGTTCAGCCTGGAGAAGGCAAGACTTAGTTATAACTGCCTTCCAGTACCTGAAAGAAACCTACAGGAAGGCGGGAGAGGGACTTTTTACAAGTGTGTCCAGTGACAGGACAAGGGGAAATAGATTTAAACTGAAGGAGAATAGGTTTAGATTGAATCTTAGGGAGAAATTCTTCAGTCCAAGGGTGGCAACACTCTGGAATAGATTGCCCAGAGAGGTTGTGGGTGCCCCCTCCCTGGAGATGTTCAAGGCCAGGTTGGCCTTGAGCAACCTGGCCTAGTTAAGGGCCTCCCTGCCTGTGGCAGGGGGGTTGGATTAGATGATCTCTAAGGTCCCTTCCAACCTAAGCCATTCTATGATTCTGTAAATTTAGAGGTTAGTTTAAACAGCATTATGTGCATTACTGAGCACAGACAAAATTCATTTAGGTTTATATTTTACAAAACTGTGATAGCTATTTTCTATGAGCCCTCAGCATTTGTCAATGTATACCTTAAATGGTGCTCTTGCATACTACACTCTGATTTTGTTTTACTGGGCTTGAGTTAAAAGGAGTCTGAAGTGTGGTGGTTTTTCTTCTCTTTGCTACTGTAGACATGTGTGATGTTTAAATTAATGAGTCTGGATATGGCTAAAAATTTATTACTTACTTTGCTGCCTGAATAAATGTATTGGTGGATAGCTTTTGTGAAACACAGCAGGATTGTTACTATGCTTTCTTCCTAGACTAGTTTATCAAATTGCACTTTCAAGAATCTGGCTAAAGTGCCTCAGATTAAAGGATAATGGCATGTAGCCTAAATTTAGTGAGGGGAGATCTTGTCATGTCTGTAGCTTTCTATTTTTTATTTTTATTTCTTTCACTGACTTCTTGTTGCTATTCCTAGAACTTTGGCTATTTGTGGCTTCTTAAAGCAAGAAAGACTGAAGCAGAAAGCTTTTCTTCTGCAAGCGTATCCTTAAGTACTTCTTTGTACTGAATCATTCATAGCCATTTGTTTAATGACCAATTTGTAAAAGTGATTATCTATTCGATATATGTAGAAAACAGAAACACTTTGGAACAACCTCATTGAACAGACTTTATGGGCAAAGAGGTGTTATTGAAATAAGACTGTACAGCTGCTGGTCACTATAAAGGAAAACTGCTTAAAGTAGGTGACACACAGAAGGTGTAGGGAGATGCTTTGTAATTGAGCCTGTGGCAGCCATGTATGGCCACTGTTTAGCTGTGAAGAGTGATTAGTAGAGTGACTTCTCAGGAAACATAGATTACAGAACAGAGGGAAGTAAACGTCAGGAGAGGAATCATCTGCCAAGCAGGAGCTACTTATATCCTGCTCCTGTAACTATGCAAATACTCCTAGAGTCTCTTGGCTGCAGCAGTAATGTCACTGCTCTCTCAATCCAGACTCAGTAAGTAGATGGGATTTGCACATTTGTTACTGATTGCTTTTTAAAATTGCCTCTTATCCTTAAGTTCTGCATCCAGCTTTTAATAGAAGCTGAGGAAACTGGGAGTTTTGATTCTTTCTGTGCTCTATGTATCTTTTTTATGCTAACTAGCTGAACCTGACACAATCAAATGTATGTTATGACTAGCATCATGTGCACAAGTTGTGCAAATGACACAGACACTTCAGGTTTTTACTCTTTTCTGATATTCAGGGACTATGGAGGTGTATATAGTTTTGTTAGTATTCTGGCTCGTATATGTTTGTACCTGAAATAGGTCTCTTGCAAAAAAAGTTTATGTATCCAAAAGATACAGAGGACTCCTCTATCAAATTCACACTTTCAGTTTATGTGTCTGTTTAAGTTGGAAGGAAGGAAAGATTCTTTTTGATGACATATACAGATTTCAAGTCATCACCGATTTTATGCACAGTTAACATAGGGGACACATGATGGTATTTTCAAACCAGGACAGACAATTTAAAACATTGAAAGAGAATTGTCCCATTAATTTGTATACTAAAGCAGCATATTTTGCTTGCAGATTGTCTATATAGAACAAGGTTTAAAAGCTCAGCAGTACAAGGGCAGGAAATCTGTAATGTTGCTGAACAATGCTTCTAAAAAGGCCTCAAGAGATACTAATGAACAAAACAGTGAAGACCAGAGACTACTGAAAAGTAATACTGATGACACAGCCTCTGTGGAGCATGAGTGCTGCTATCAAAAGTTGCTGTCTAGGCTTTTTTTTTTTTTTTTCCTTTGTTTCCCCCTCCGTTAATGTTTTTCAAGGGCATGATTGTGAAATTTCTGAAATCATTGCCTGTAATGAGAGGGCTTTGGATCCCATCCAAATGCAGTATTTTATTAAGTGAGCAAACAAGATTCTCGCTTATTGGACTTGATGGCTGAAGACCATTTTTGCTGTTTGTACGTATTTTGCTTGATGATGTTTTGAAGATATAGGCAGTTGCAAGTCTTGAGACCTTGCTCTCATTATGCTATGGAACACATGACCTGTGTGGTGTAGCAGTTCAGGTAGTGAAGGCCAATGTAATAATTCTGGAGACTGAAAATAAACAATATTTGGCAGGAGTTGCAGTCTTTTCTTGTGGACTTGACAGCTGTAGAGTGCAAACGAAGAGTGTCTAATGTGGTGGACTTTACGAAGTAGAAGGGCACAAGTTTCTCTGAGTTATGACTCCAGCAACCTTTTGTGGAAGATTCTTGTGGTGAATCTTTAGTTCAAATTCCTGCATACATTGGTCTCAAAAACAACAGGCAACAGAAAAAAAGCAAGCATCTTAGTAGTAATTTCAAATATTTAAAATTTGAGGGGAGGATGAAAGTGTCTCGTTAGAGCTCAGCAGTCTGGTGGACCTGCAGGTGCCCAGGGGTGCGTGTGTGGTGGCAAACCTTGCTGGGAACAGGAGATGCAGTTTTGCCCTATCTTGGATTTTTTTTTGATTTTGTTTTTGTCTCTTTGCCTTCCTGTTGAGCATTCCCTCAGGTAATGCATGAACTTCTTATACCTTGCAAAGGTTTACAGCGAACTGCCTTTTGATAAATGCTTCATTTCAGCAGATTCATTTCCCCAGCCCTTGGGCATGCTGTGGCATCCAAGAGGAGGGCCAAGCACTCTGCATCATTCCTTCCTGAGCAACACCACCGTGTGAGGGTGACAGAGCACTGGCACAAGCTGCCTAGAGAGGGTGTGGAGTCTCCTCTGGAGACTTTCAAAACCCACCTGGACACGTTCCTGTGTGACCTACTCTAGGTGATCCTGCTTCGGCAGGGGCCTTGGACTAGATGATCTTTTGAGGTCCCTTCCAACCCTTAACATTCTGTGATTCTGTGTAGCCTGAAGAATACAAGTCGTCAAAAACTTCTGAGGGGTTCGTAGGAAGGTCGTGATGTGTATCCATCACAAAAGTCATCATATTTTTTAGAAGCTTAGCTACGAGCCTGAGGCAGCCAAAGACCCCAATATTGTAAAGTGCTTACTGTAGGTGAATGCTGAGTTCATTGTCCTAGTTTTAGCAAAAAACTCCCAATTCTATTTAGGTAAATAGGGACAGAACCAGGGGGAATGGTTGCAAGTTGCAACAGGGCAGGTTTAGGCTGGACATTAGGATGAAATTCTTCATAGAAAGAGTGGTCAGACACTGGAACAGACTGCCTAGGGAGGTGGTTGAGTCACCATCCCTGGATATGTTTAAGTGCGTTTAGATGGAGTGTCGGGTGATATGGTTTAGGGGTGAACTTGTAGTGTAGGGTTAATGGTTGGACTCTGATCCCAAGGATCTTTTCCAACCTGAATTGTTCTATGATTCTGTGATTCTATGATTTTTACTTTCCAGTAAATCTCTTCTAAAGGCTGCACTTTCTGAAGTTCGCAGCATGTTTTTGCAGACAATATGTGCTACTGGCATTGATAACACCCTATGTTTACAGTTACTGGGATGCAGAAAGGCTCTGGCTGATACTTATTCCTGTAGTGACCAAGGCCACTGCTGGCTCTTGTGTGCCACGCTGGGGGTGCCGGGTAGTGAGAGGGGTCACAAGGAAGTAAAAGGTTGCACCTCTGGGGGGTAATAGACAGGACAGGTGACCAACGAGAGTATTCCATCCCATATACGTCATATTTAGTATAAATTGAGTGATCACGAGACTCTCGTCCCTTTTCTGTAATGACCGGTGTCCAGGCAGGACTCCATCATCATGACCTCCTGCTTTTGATCTGGATCCTGAGTTCCCAAATCCAGCTCCTGTATCCAGCTCCTGCTACCGCTGAGCCTGGGGCTTCCCCAGTGCCTCCTGCTCTGCAGCATCAGTGGGGATTGTTATCAGGGGAGGGAGTCAGGGTTGATATTGGGCTACTATCTATAGTTGTATATAGTTCTTTATTTTTATCATTTCACTGTTATTTCCATTATTTCATTAAAGCTGTTCTAGTTTTTCTTCTCTAACCCATAAGTGTCTCTGCCTCATTCCCTTTTCCTTCCCGTTTGTGGAGGGGGAAGAGGGGGTTAGAGAGCGTCTGTCCGTGTTAGTGGCTGGCCCAGCCCTAAACTGCGTCAGATTCATACAAGACTGTTCTGGCATCTACTAGTAATGGATAATGTTGGCACTGCGCTGCATGGGCAAAGAGGTTTTGCTGTATGTACATTTTACTAAGAGTGGGAATAAAAACGTGTGCATTTCTGACACAGAAATTAGAAAGGTTTTTATTTCAGTTTAAGATAATGACAGCAAGTTATAACAAACCAGTTCTGGGTGAGACTTTTCTGTCTTATAGAAGAGTTTATGAACAGACATCCCACAGATGGGATAGGAAAGACATTCCATCACAGTGTTCACAGACATACCTTCTTCAGATGCTGTGTTTAATACAGTGTTTGCTTTTTGGTGACAGTAATCAGCAAGATAGCTGTTCCCTTTACTGCTTAAGGACACTTTAGAGTGAGGCCACCCTGAAGATGTCTGTGCCAGATTCACAGAAGCTTGCAAAAAAAAAAAAAAAGCTCATGAACTGATTCCTAAATAAAAGCTGGAAAAGGAAATAAGGCAGAATATGAGAAGGGGATGGGGTATTACAAGTGAGCTGAAAAGCAGTTAGGATATTTAGTGCTAGAAAATGTTTTGAGGTTGTTTGGTGATCTAGATATATTAAAGGGAACAAACACTGTAAGAAATTGAGGGAGAATTCTGGGAAAGATGGTGAGTAATTTCAATATCTGCTTTTAGTGCAATACAAATTCCTTCAACATGGCTGCTGTTAGACCTTGTCAGGTTTTATTCCCTTCTGTTTTTTGTTTTGTGAAGTGAGTCTAAGGTACCGGGTGTATTCCTAAGGAGTTGCAAACCTTTCAGTCCTCAGGAGATTAATTTTTTTTTTTTCCCTGTAGATTTTGGCATTTCTGTACTTGTATGCATGAGGGGTAGAAGTACTGAGTCTGTACCCTGAGCTGGAGATGTTCCTATTTTGCACACCTTGGCTAGCCCCGGGTCTAACCCATTGGTCTGGCAATAAATAGCCTTTGTTGCAGTTACATTTGGGGGAACCCTCCAAGGGACAGTCCTCCCAGAAGAAACAGACTGGCTTGAGGAGTATCAGAGAAACCAGCGGAGACAGAGAAAAGGGCCATTATAACCTGCCAGTCTTTCCCAGGTGTGATTCACTCTGGGATAATCACATGCAGTTCATGGTAAGAGAAACCAGATCCAACTCAGGTGGTTGTGTGTTTCCATAGATTATGGAAACTCTTGCCATGCTACATGTTAGTCCTTGAAATTTTTGCTGAAGGCATTTTGCATGGCTGACTTTTCACTCTGAAGCTAATGTACGATTGGAGTATCAGTGCATGGAGACTTTTTGACGCCTTTTGCTGTCCTTGATGACCTTGTGGAATCACGTTTTCCTCTTTTATTTTTTTTTAAGGTGCTAGCTTCAAAAGTGTGGTGACATGCCATGCTTTACTTACTTCTACCTTGCAGACAAATCACAGCTTTCTGTATTGAGGCACCTCAGGGTTTACAGTGCAATGATTGCCACTGGTTGTTTGCTCCCTCACTCTGCAGCTTGCATTTGGTTAACTTGATGTGATCTATTTTTTGTTCTATCAGAGGCTTCTATAGGATTCAGAGTTCAAATCTTATTTGGAGAGAGAGAGAGCAGGGGTCTCTAAATTCAGGTATGTGTAAGATTATCTACTGGGGTGTGGGAGAAAATATTGGAACTTCTACTTACGTTCATTTGTAACTAAACTAACCTTCACAAAATATACAATGTCTTAAAAAGATTCCTGCAAAGAAACTGTAGATTGAGTGTAATACTAGTAATGTGAGCACAAGTGAGCAACAAGAATGGCAGAGCTGATACTTCTACTCCTAGTGTGAACTCTCTGTCAGCCACATTACAAGGTAAAAGCGATGATGTCCTAATCAGACAAGAACTTGGCCAAAAAATTTTGAAATGATCAGTATTCAAATAAACTGAACTTTGAACCAGACCTTTTAATTGCTACAGTGTTCAGTCAAGATTGTCAAAAATAATGGAGCATATTTGACTACACAACTCTCCCTAAAAAAAAAAAAAAATATTTTGGAAAAGAACAGAAAATTTTTATTAAAAATTAAAAACACTGTTTATTTAATATTTCATCTTTTTAATTTATGTTTTTGTCTATGTTCTAAATGTACACATATGTAATTTTTAAAGAAATGAATGTATGTATATTGGGGATACATGCTTATACTGTTTTACAGATAGGTGTACATGATCAAAGAAAAAATAGTGGAGATCACTGATCTAGAGAACAGACGCCTAAACAGGCGATAACAGATTAGATAACTTGCCTTTATTCATTTGGTGTCCTACAACACTCTAGACTGTTGATGTTGTGGAGGAATTGATGTTTTAGTGGTTTTGACGAGTTTGTTTTACGTGAGATGTTTCAGAGTGAAGCTGCTGTTAACTCGGAGGCACGTGATGTGAGCATCCGAGTAATGAATTTGGCTGAAGAGCTGACATATTAACTGCTGGTATTTCGTAAAGTTCATTAATGTCCTTTTGTAGATTTTAGCTTTTCAAAGTTAATGGCTTTGACTGGAGTGATTAGCACTAACCTTGGTGTCTGTGACAAGTTTGAAATGACATAAAATGTTTTGGAACACAAACTTTGTCATGGTCCTCATTATGTGAAGTATCACTGTATAAGTCGGCCAAGGACACGTTGATTAGCCTGTAAGGTCTTTCTATTAACAGTTTCTTTTTTCTCCCAATGACAGATATTTATTGATACAAGGTATATAATGAAGATTTATTCCTTCCAGAGGACTATATACGTGCTCATGTATTTCTGATTATAAAGCAATTTTTGAACCAATGGTAAAAGACCAATGACCTGAGGAAAGACATGCGGAGTTCCAAGACTTTGCCAACTCTGAATGTATAACATGGTGCTTTTTAGGTTGATTTTACATGAATGAACATATAATCATATATTTAAATGAGAATATCAAACATTACTCTATAATAACGAGTTGGCACATTATATTTTGGAAATGTTGCACACAGGAATGCAATCAATGTCATTTCATGTTCATTTTATGCCCCTGGTTATATTTTAAACGAATCTTATTTCTGTCTTTTTTCATTATAAAAGCCTAACACTATTTTTATGTCTGTGAGGTCTTTCTAAATCCTTTATTAAGGGCACAACTTTGCATACACTCAGACTCATTCTAAAATTTGAACAATAGGTGTGGAACTCAGGGCCCCAGATTTCCTTGGTGCAATTATAGTTTTGGGGCAATGAAATGCCTTTACCATGATTAATAACAATGAGAGTAGAAAATACTGTATCTAGTGATTTATTTATTTTTCTTTAAAGTTTTTTCTCATAGTTTCATCATAATTGGTATGCTCTATTGAGAGGAAGTGGGAATGTGGGCATAATTCATATCCATAGATAATCAATGTTTCAAAAGGAGCTTGCTTTAATTAGCATGAACTGAAATTGAGGTAATAGACTGAGACAGAATCATGCGAAAACTGTTCTGTACATTAAGTTTTTCATCTTTTTCCCTCTGTGAATGTAAGACGCTGTGTAACTTCTGGAATTACTATTCCTTATTTGGAGCTTGCTCTTCGTATGGTCTTCTGGTGCATTTTTCTTATGGTTAACTGTAAAGGCAGCCCCTCTCCACTTGGTTAGTTATCAGCCTGGAATACTTGTCTCTGTACCACCTTGATCTGTACCTGTGCACCACTTTTCCACGCTTAGGCATTTACTTTGTAAGGATCGTACAGACCAAGCGTCCCTGCCTGTGGATCCATCACCTTCTGCGCTTACGAAAAACATCGTGCTGGTGCTGAGCACAAAATGGAACCTCTAGGAAGGGCTGTATCCATTTCTTCCATGCTGCTGACCTGTTTAAATACTAAACTCCAGCGATGGGGAGTGGGTAGCAGTGGGGTGTGTGTCTTGAAAATGTTGCATTTCTGGATTCTCTCATCTTGTACTCAAAAGAATTGATATTTTTTTTCTGAAAATAGGAGACAGGAGGAAAAAAATTATTACTGTAGTTTACTTGAATATCATAGAGGTAACTGGTGTGTCAATGCTGATTCTATTTTCTAGAAAATGCACTGCCAAAATCTTCATAAAGATGTAGTAGGGAGCGGAAGGAAAGTGGGAACCAATTGTAGAGGATGTAGTTCAACAGAAACCTGGAAGGTTATTTACTTACCAATCAACCAGTGATTATGTTGAACCACTAGGAATATTTTCTACCTTCTTGTTATATAAGCCACTGTTTCTAAGTAAGTTTTTAAAAATAGTTGTGTATTTTTCAAAGCTCTAATGTAGTTTCGTTGTTTGTTGTTGGCTTTTTTTTTTTGTATGGAAGAAATTGTATGCATTCTTTATTTCAAGACTCATTCTCACCTCATAATGGCTGAATTTTATTAAAAAGATTTGATTCTACTCTCTTGTGGGGTACCTCTCCAACAACTTTTTTACAGTGTATGCTTCTTCTGTTTTGCTTCAGTTGCTGAAACCCCATCTACTTCAAATTTAATTGCAATTCTGAGAGGGTTTTTCTTAGTTTTGTTGTGTTAAATATTTATATCTAATAAAGGGAAATAGTGGAATAAAGAGGCGAAGCTGGGATCACTTGTCATTACCAAATGGTACACTAGAGATGCAGTAAGTCAAATATTTAATAAGAAAGAGTGATCATTTCTGCACCGCACCCTTAGAATCTGTGTATAATCACAGAATTTATCAGTGGTTAACATAAAATGACAGTGGTGACAGTGTATTTGTTATAAACCAATTTTAATTTACAGGTGAATGTTAAAATATTGAATGTGGAGGAAGGAAATTAAACTCCTTTTTCCATCTGCTTCTGTGAATTCCCACAGCTATATTGGGAGTGCAGAAGCATGAACATAAATTATGAGTAAAATGTGTTTATTATTTAAGTAATATGTTGTGCTCAGCTTTTAAGAGAGAAGAGAGTATCCAGTTGTGCTTTTCAATTTAAAATTCAGGGTTTAAAAGCATGCTGATTTAACGTTGGGCAAAACAAATCTAGAGCCTGTCCTGTATTTCATGCTAATCTTGTGAGCACTCCTTTTTATTCAGAATAAAGAACCACTGAATGATAATACTGAGTCCTTCACTCTTACTGTTTCCCTCAGCCTTATTTTCTCCTATTCCTTTTCCTGTTTTATAGTAACTGAGCATGTCTTTTTTAAGCTGTTTGAGTTGAAGCAGCAGAATAACTGCAGATTATCTTTGCTTTCTTAGGCTCCAGTCTGCTGGTTGAAATAGCATGAAAATTAGAATGAGAACAGAAGTGGTACTTTGTGGAGTGTTTGGTTTAGTGAAACAGAACTAGCCCAGTAATTGCAAACCAACATAAAAATGGGGCAGGAAACTATCTTGACACAGATTTTTGTGAATCCAGTTTTAGTTAGTCCCACCTTCCATTGTTTTTCTGTCTTGCCTCCTCACACAGGAGGAGGTTCTGCTGCAAGGATTAATGTTTGAAAATTTGTGTTGATTACCATTCCCTGAAACTCTAGAGGAGTCAAGATTCCAGGCTGCTTCTTAAGAAGCACTTTGATTAGTCTTCCTCTGAAGAACTAGTTAAATATTATATATAAATTTAAAATGCCTGAATTGAGCAAAAGGTCTGATATTTTGTGGGTAGCTGTGGACAACTTAATGTTTCAAGCTTTTCAGTTGACTTGGAGTAACTGCGAAGGAAAAATTATTTTGCCAACTAGATGGCAAAGTTCTGCTTATACTAACTTCTTGCTCCAGTGGTGTGATTTGAGCACTTTTGTAATTGAGTGGCTGTACGCAATATCTTTGCTGAAACTATTTACTTTATCCTTGGTGTATGGAAAAAGCATGATGTGAACTATAGCTCAATGAGAAAAAAAATTGCTCTATATGTTTGCAGTTTTAGGAGTTTTAATGTCGTAACATATGTGAATGTAGAGCATGAATAGTCTGCAGTGAAGATGGTCTTGCAGAGTGGAGAGAGTGTATTTCGGACTGTCACTGTTCATAAATGTTTTGCGTCTGATGAATTCCACAATACATAACCACCTTATACTTTGTATTTTCTGATGGGGATGGAGAAACCTCCTGAGCACTCTGAGGTACAGAGGAGCAAATAATTTATAGGGTCTTCTTGCTTCCGAGCTGTGTAGATAAAGGACCAATATGCTTTTCACCATATAACAACAAACTCAGACTTTTTCGTAAGTCTTACTTAACCATCTTGGAAATACTGTTTGCTCTATCAGAGAGAAAAAAGAAATAAACCACTGTTTAGTTGCAGTGCAGTTGAGGATACTGGAAAGACAGGTTTTCATTGTGAGAAGCAAGTCTCCTTTAGCACAAGTTAGCTTTTAACAGCAAGTCAGACTACCCACCGTGACTTGGAAATATCCTTGTCCTTCATGTCTTCCAAAGGATCTTATCCTAAACTGAATCATATGATACTGTAGCTTTACTAACATCACAATTCTGACCAATTGTACACATTACTTCTTGTCTACACCAGAACAGATTCACCTGAAATATCTATCTGCTGCCAAGAAAAATGAAGCGCAAGCAGCAACGACAATGACTACATTTAAATAATGTCCTGTTTTTAGAGCACTTGTTCTGTTTTACATCTTTGAAAACCTTTTGTTTTAAGCTTTGTTTCTACACAACTTTACGTTAAAAGAACTGTGCCAGTGAATATGAGGAAATGGAGATGATGGAAAATGTGGGACTGGGACAATCTAACTTGTTTAGAAGAACTCTCAGAAGAAGCTTTTGCTATTAAAAGCAGCCATTAGCTAAAGTGCCTTGGTCAGTGAATGAGTCTTAAACGCTTTCTTTTTTTTAATGAAAGCTTTCTAAGGGATTGGGATGCTTTTGAACATAAAGTTATGCTCTTAAATTGCTCGATACTTGGTGTAATTCAATGGAATTGGACACAGATTGTGCATAGTTCTAGATTGTAGTCATGAAAGAAGTAGGAATATGGAGGGTAGCGTCTTTGCAGCATAAAATCTTGTGGAGAGATTCCAAAGCTAGGCCAGAACAACTACATGTGTACACAACTATACTTAAATACCTGCATAAAGGCAACACCTACAGAGACTATTTACCAGCTGTGGACTTGGGCAGTGAGCAGGAGTGTGGTATTCCTGAATGTGTAGACTTGTATAACCTTCAGCATAATTCCTTAGTACCTGGTAGCCATATTTTGAAGCTTTTTCCTTTCCCTTTCCTGTATTATTTAGTATGCATTTTGCAGTCACAATGCTATGAAAGCACTTTTACTGTCTGTCACCAAACTTTAAAAAAAACCCCATTTTTTATGATGTGAAATAGAGAGAGGATAACATTTTTCTTTTGCCTTACAAAAAGTAGCTTCCTGTATAATCAAGCATTTTGAATGGAAAAGAGGCAAGGCTAATGTATTAAAAAAAGTTACGGCTGACACTCCATTAACTTCTTTTTTTAAGACTAAAATGATGATAGTCATACCACTTTTTTTTACTATGAAAAATATCTGTTCTTTGTTCTTTGATTACTTTGTCCAGATGTTTCATGTTGGCTTCTGTGTGATTACATTTTGAAAGGTTACCGCAGAAGTAAAATTACTGTCTTCTTGCAGAAACTCTAGGGAAACCTATGGGCAAGAAGTAAAAGTTAAAAGCATGTATGGATGTTCTGCCATTAAGGAGAAAAATGTCGAGTGCTGCTGAAAACATTAAGAAAATGAAAGAGGTTTTTCTCTTCTACCAACTGTGAAGCTATCATGGCTGTGCATATATTTTTTAAAAATAAAATTAATTTTGAGAAATATAGCCTCAGCAAATGGAGAACATAAGTTTCTACTAGAGGAGTGGAAAGATCAGGACCCTCAATCCTTTGTATAAACTTATGAAGAAAAGGAAATGGGTGGGGTGTGGTTTGTTTGTTTGTTTTGTTGTTGTTGTTGTTTGGGGTTTTTTTTGCCTCTATAATATATATGAAGTGCATCTCTGTAAGTACTTTTTCATTATGATTTTCTATGCCTACATAAAAAATATCGACTTAGTTCTCTTGTCTCTCTTTTGAGAGGCTTGCTGTGGTTACTGCATTGTTATTGTAATGCCAGAATGGAAGAAGATCTGGTCAAGTGTCTTCTTACAGCTGGTTGATAGGGCTGTGGCAAAGGCTGGACTCAATGATCTTCTAGGTCTCTTCCAGCTGATACAATTCTATGATTCTGTGATTCATGTTTTTGAAAGCAGAGGAAAAAAGCATATGTGGAAACTTCCAAAGAAAAATGTATGTCAGTATTGCCTAAGAATTCAGAAAGTTGAAGGCCCTCGCTTTTTTAAACTGTTTGGGCATTTAAATTGTTTGGGCATTTTATTGGCAAATCTGCAAATACTGTCAAAAACCTATGTGGTGGTATGTTTTGGGTTTTTTTTCCTTTGGGATTCTGTGCATGTGGCTGCTTAGTGTTTCTTCTGTAGTAGTGTTGCTTTAGGGTAGTTTATTTGTTTATTTTAGCAGTTGAGACTAAGCCCTTAAACAGCTCCTGTTGTACTTATGATATGCTGAAATGGATGTAATAGATGGAATTTATTACAACGCGGCCAAGACTTCTGCCTGTATTACCTAAGTCCAGAAGACCCACAGAGCAAAATTTGCCTCATGTGGCTAGTGAGGTCTGCAGTCTGAGGGGAGGGGATGTCGGTGTAATGAGACAGCCAACGGAAGCAATAGTTTGCAAAGAGGAGGGCAAAGTACGGCGAGCACAGCTGAAATAGTGCCACAGTAAGAGTGTTGGATGTGGTGATGACACACCATAGAGCAGCTTCCCCAGTAGAGCACCTGTCCCTTTGAGGGTGGAGGCTTTGATGTGAGCTTGACTTCGGATGGTGGGTGCAGCCTCGGTGTAATGAGACAGCCAACGGAAGCAATAGTTTGCAAAGAGGAGGGCAAAGTACGGCGAGCACAGCTGAAATAGTGCCACAGTAAGAGTGTTGGATGTGGTGATGACACACCATAGAGCAGCTTCCCCAGTAGAGCACCTGTCCCTTTGAGGGTGGAGGCTTTGATGTGAGCTTGACTTCGGATGGTGGGTGCAGCCCTCCAAGTTACAGGCTGCTAGGAGTGCCTGGAGCTTGTGTCTGATGCCAGGAGAGACAGCCATGTCCTACAGGAGGTGTGCTGTCTTGGAAAATAAGACCATTTATTATCCAGAAATGAGACTATTTATTGTGATCTCCAAGACTTGCTCCTTTCTATGACCAACTGGGAATCCTCTCTGCTGTTTGTTGTTTATGGCAGAAGCTAAGCATGAAATCTGTCATTGTGAACTTGCTTTGCTCAGTTCTTAACCCTGACCTGGTGTTTAAAGGCATTAGGCATAATGGTTTACATGAGATAATAACAAAAATATGGACTGGACGTAGTTTTATGCATGAAATTAGAAATCTGCAGTTCTGTGTATTAGTGGAGAACCTTGTGTGCATGCATTTAAACACCACCCTGCCGCCGCAACCCACAAAACCAAAATTGCAAACCCAACACTCTAACAATTACCTCTGCTCTTTTTCTGTAAAGTATAGCACACAGATAAGTGGATTGGAAGCCAATGGCAAAAGAATCATAGAATTGTATCAACTGGAAGAGACCTAGAAGATCATCAAGTCCAGGCTTTGTCCCAGCCCTATGAACCTACTAAACAATTCCCCTCAATGCAACATCCTCTTCTTTCAGTTGTGTCACTCTTAATTGCAGGAAGAACAAAGGAATTTTATACTTGGAAATCATGTCTCATTTAAATAAATTTTTGCAATATTCTGAACAGTTGAATCCCTTAAAAGTTGCATTACTTAAAATAATGGCTGACACTCAGACACCGACACTTGCAGGAAAAGGAATACTTAGGCTGCACACAACTGGGTAAGTCTTCAGTACACGCAGGAGAGACATATAATCTGTAATTACAAAGAGATTTTTGAGATAGAGACTTCCAATGTCAGACTTGCAATTTATCAGAAATATGCAGCATGTCAGAGTAATTATTCTATGCTTTTTCCTGGAATTATTTGTATGAGACATTTTTAGATGGTATGATCTCAAGTGTTCCAGTCTGTGGGCCAGTACAAAGACATCACTTCCTGCTATGAAATGCTGTTTTGGACAGGTGTTTTATATGTGCCTGCACTTCTCTGTCCCTCACCCCTGTTTATGAACACAGAAAACTGAGAGAGAACACAGGCTGAGAAACCTGCAGATTATTAGAATTCTGAATGCAACAAGAGTGTCAGTAGACTTGTGGGAATGAGTTTCAAAGAATATTTAGGCAGTAAACTAAGTGAGAATAAGAATGTCTTAAAAGTAGTTAAATTTTCCTTTTGATGAGGAGCTGGATCTCGTTACATGTATCTGAACAGGTGCACAGGAACATGCTTTGGAATAGACTGACTTTGTCTCTATTTTTGGAATGGATAAACAGACAAACCAGTGCTCTTAACCTGGTTTAAAATAACAGGGAGGTGAAGGTAGAATAGGTCAAAAGTAGACTGTAAGTCTAGTTGTCCTTGTAGGTTTTAACTATTGACTTAGATTGAAATCATAGTTTTTGTAATCTTTACTGTTCCAGTCTGAGTTAGATAGTGTAGAAAAATGTTTATATTTTTTTTATATATTGCCTCAAGAGCATTTAATCTAAGGATACTTTTGAACCTTATTGCAATCACACAAGTGATGAACCACAGGAAATGTTTCCAGGCTTAGCAAAAACATGAGAGAGCTGGAGACATAGGTATTGCCAGCAGCTGTGCTTGGCTGCATGGCTAGGAATGATGGGCAGATTTATTACAGATAAGTTCATAAAGGTCTCCATGGTTTCAAAAGCAGTGTGAATATATTGGTTGTAGGTGCCGTATTTCAGAGGCATAAAGTCAACGAAGAAAGGTTGTGCTCCCAGGAGGGATTAGAGAACCATAATGCCACATGCACAGACCGACTGTCATTCACAGACAAGCTAGGGATATGTCTTACTAGTGGTCTTGCTCAGATATGGGTAAAACAGTACTGTAGGGAACATGTGAACCACAGCTGGCCATGTTATCAGTTTCAGTGATCATTAAGGCTGAAGGAAAACCAGGAACTGAGAGGTGTGTGTTTGGAGAAATGATGTGCAAATTTAATTATCATAATTTGAAATGAAGTGGGCAGAAACTTTTGGGATTATGTCTTTGGGAAAAACCTTTCTCAGGCATTTGTTTATCAGATTGAGAAAGTAGACTGTACTCTTAAAACAACAGGGAGCACTGCTTTTTAAACTTTCTATGGATTGCAGTGCTGCTATTTATTTTTTTATTGCTTTATTTCTTCAGATGTAAAATTTTACTGGTTAGTATCTTTACTAACCAAGAGATGGTGATGATGTCTAGAAGTCTAGTTCTTAGCCATTACAAAGACACTGCTTACCTGAACTGGCAAACTGCAAGGAAATAAGATTTTTCCATGTTGGGAGCCCTGGAAAATCTACACCACAGGAGATATGTACTGGGTCAAACCCAATTATTGTGTACTGATTTCCTATCTCTGATAAATGTCTAGGAGTTTATTAATAAACTAAGAGTGGGTGGCTATGAAGAATGAAGGATCAGGGCAAGTGTTTACAATACATATTCCTAACCTGCATTTCTTTTACTTAAGAGTTCAGCGGCCATGTGAAGGACAAACAAGAATCCCTATTTTATGTTTGTGTAGAAGTAAATTCAGGTAGCTCTCGTAGGGTTTTATCACCCTCACCCCATAGTTTTAACTGAGAAAAATGTGACTGCTGTCAAGTAAACAGTGATGAGGATTCCTCTGCTTTGGCTTTCTTTGCTTGCTACAGAGATGGCAGCATGTTGTACCACTGAAATTAGCTGAGGCTGTTCTTGGTTATGGCTCGTGCAGGCGGTGGTAAGTGTCTGAGGGACAGGGCCTGAATCTAAACTAATTAAAAAGGTGTTCTATTTCTATTACCCTGTTACAGTGGGAGTGCTCACCTTAGTTTTTTGGGTTTTTTAGTAGTGTCTCTAATTTAATGAAACAGATGGTATTTTATTGTGGCTATAAAATCAGAATTTAAAGTTGAATGTTGTGAGATGATTTATTTATTTTTCACACTTTTAAGTAGTGGGTCGCTGTTATATCTGAAAATACACGGAGGATGTAAATGTGTCTGATGCTTTCCTTTGCTTTGTGATAAAAGCACAGTTATTCAGATGGGGATGAACTGCTAAGTACTACAGCAGTTCTGTGTCATTCAACATGAGCACTTGCATGAGGGTGTTTTTTTAGGAAAAATTACTTAAAAACATACTGAAATATGCAATGAAACTGTATACTTAGGATTACTCTAGGAATTCACATCCAGCTTTGCAACTAATTTTTTATTAGACTGGAAGAAAGTTTATAATGGTCTCTGCCTTCTGTTGAATCTGTTGTGAATGCCTGTATGTGATGTCTTTTTTAATTAATTAGAAATTCTGATTTTTTATGAGACTTCTTCATTTTCATGAAGAGTAAGAGAAGTGCAGTCGTGTTAATGCGAATGCCTGCCGTTGACCCTAACAGTATAATGCAGGATGATGTAATGTGAACCCTCAGAAACCTCCAAGCTCTTTTTGTGCTCATACTGATGTAGTAAAAAAATATTTAAAAACATCTTCATTATTATTTCAGCATGTCTCCTCTTTGGGTGTCACAGAGTACAGTACTAGATGTGTGATGTGTTTGTGGCAGGAGGATGTCACTCACAGATGGATATTTGCTGGTTTGCTTAGTTAACCCCACAGTTGAATTTGTTCTTGTGATATACTAAATACTTGAGAGCCTGTTCAGATGGCCTCTTCTTTTTGGTGAGAGGGCTAATAGCACAATATTTCTTAAAGGAATGGACATTAAGCCTTTGATTTAGTTCTTTTGTAGGATGGAGCATAATGTAGTTAGACATGAATTACTCAAATTCATTCTGAAATACCTGGTTTAGGACCTTGCTTCTAATAGTTTTATATGGAAACTCCTGTATGTTTCCTCAAGATATTTTAGGAATTGCAATCTATAGGCTGCAAGTTTTACTTATCCTTGGGTTTCTTTTGCCAGCCACGTCTGCTGGAATAAGACTGTGTCTGTCTTTGTAAGTAGTGCAGCAGATAGTATCATCATGGACCATGGAGAGCTTTACTCTTGCCTCTAGCAGAAATTGAAAAAGATGGTTACCTCCAAAATTTGTTATTCAGATAATTTCAGACCCAATTGACCAACTCAATGAATCTATTGTTGGATAAACAGTACATGTGGCCTATAAAAATCTGACTGGATGCTTCATGAGTTCCGAAGCTCACTTTAGTTTTGCATTTCTTCTCTTCTAGGAGTCATTTGATAGCATTTCTGACTGTTAGCTGCTTTCCTGTTTTACAGATCTATTCTCTTCCATATTGTAGAAGTTCTTTTTCAAATATTAATATATATTTGCTCTGTATTTTTATTTGGGAGGAAATGGTTAAAACATATACTTTGAGGGCACACAAGTCATTTTTCTTTCTTGGAAAATGTGTGTGTTGAGGAAAAAATCTCTAGCTAATAGTTTTTATTAGACTTAACAGATATTTTAGTAAGAAATCACTTCAAATAAAATCTGAACCATACTTTCTGAACTGAATTATCCACATATATTCCTAGATTAAGCCTTCATATCCACTACTTAGATGATTACATGCAGGCATATGTACACTGTACATGGCTAATAAAAGCATTTCCATGACAGAGGATTTTTTGGACATGAGGCTGCTTTAGAGCAGTACATGGTTCATCAGCCGTATGTGCTTCTTGAATGGTTCCCTGTTCGGTTGGTTGATTTTGGGTGTTTGTCATTTTTAGTGGTGTTCTTTTTTTTGTGGGTTTTTTTTTGAAAACTTAACTTTCTGTTTGTAGAAACCTTTGTCTGACTTTTCTCCAGGACAAAAAAAATCATGTTTTCTCAGTGTCTCTAGGTTACTGTACCTTGGGTACAGTAAAAAGTGAAATGGTGTTATCTTCAAATTGTTTTTCCTTAATTTGAATTGGCTGCTATGAGGCTCTCTCTTTACTTCCAGAAATTTGTTCTTACTGCTGGAAAAGATCACAACGAACCAGGTGAGCGGATGATCAATGCATTTGAGATTTGCAGTCATCTGAAGTGCTCCACTTCCAAGCACTGTGTTTTGATACTGGATGATAAATTCCCTTTTTCTTTCTTTTTCCCTTTTTCTGTCAAACCACAGGTTTCTCTTAAGATAAAAAGAAATAATACAGCTGTAAACTCACACAATGCCTATTCCAGAGAATAGGAAAATAGTAACCATTCTAATTTTAGCTCTGGTCTTGATAGATGCCTAATCCAATTCTAAGGTGGAAGGTGGTATCAACATTAAAACACCGAAATGTGATGCTACTCAGAGAGCTGATTAATCTAGAGTGCTCTGGCTTATAAAAAGTGAACAGCATTGCTTCATGTTGGGATAATCAGTATAAGCTGCACTGTGGGTCTTAGAGGTTTTTGTTATGGACACACTGGACAGCTGAAGCTGCTCATGTGAGTGCTTGGAGTTTGTTGTTTTCTTAAACTGAGAAAAGCATTTTTTGCGTTGTGAGGATAGACCTAGAAAATAAATGTTTTTTTTCTGTCAAGTCTCCTGCTACTATTTTTGTAATATGAATTTCTCTTTCAGTTTTCAAGATAATTCACAGGACTGCAGTAGCACAAGCCCCTAGAGTTCCAGGAGGCACTGGAATACTCAAACAGGAATTTCTCGCTTCACGCTGTAGCTACAGTAGCTGGTAAAATAAATGGCTATTATGCTTTCAGTTACTGCCTTTCCAAATGCTGTACTTCTGAACAATTAACATGCGAGGTCAGTGGAAATTTGCTGGAAATAGTTTAGAGTTCAGCAGACCTGGAGAACCAGGGCTCTGAACAAAATACCCTGTCTACTCAGCGGAGTTCCTCTGGTCACCAAAGGCATTATCAACCTAATTAAAGGTGGTACTGGAAAGGGAGCTGGGCTTCAGGGAGCTTTCCATTTCCGTGGGTTTCTCTGGGGTGGGATGTTACTTTGTTTCCTCAAGAGCTTTCTAGATCTTGGAGAAAACTGTCATATGAGGCCATAATTTTACAAGGAGATATAAGAAAGTAATTAAACAGTACCTGATGTTGAAGGAGTAAAGGTGATACGTCTGGTTATCTATTTGGATGTGGGAGTAGAATTCAAGTCCCAAACAGATGTAGGAGGCTTAACTAGAACACTTAGACTTATTTTACATACACTGAAGAAGTTACGTAACTTGAAGATGTGTAGTATGGCCCTTTTTTAAATACTTGTTGAACTACAGCTTGAGGAATGTAGGATGATTGTGAAGGTCTACAGAGAAGTGATAAAGGTGATAGGATGTCTGAGAGCAAAATAAACTTACTTAAAATGGAGAAAACTCAAAATTCTAAATCAGATAAAATCACAGTAAAATAAAAGACTTTACCTTTATAGTTATATAACACTGCATATGAAATACCACAAGGAAGATGATAATACTGCTAATCTGGAGACAACAAATATATTAATATAGAACAGATAAAAATGTTCCAAGTAGTATCAGTCGTCCTTGTGGAAAGATTACATTCTTTGATACATGAAAGTGAACTTAATTCGTACAGCAAAAGTATTTTTAGATTTTCTAGGATAAGATTTTAAAAGTACTGTCAAACTTTATTTTCATTGTAATTCAAAACTGAATTAAAGAGCTATTTCCTAACTTCAAGATTTTGACAGTTAAACAACCATGTGATCTACTTGCACAGGAAATACTTAATGTTTTGTGTTTGTATGCCAATGGTTATATTGCGTGCAGCATTTTGTTATCATCTGCTGTTGTTACTGTAAAAAGAAGGTTAAGATCATTCTAAAAGTATTTGCACAGTGAAGAAAACCTCAGTAAGAGTAATTCAGTAAGGTCTTGGAAGTTTATAACAAGAGCCAGTGTCTCAAAACTGAAAAAAAAACCAGGCAAAAAGCAAATAACAAAATGCTAAACTGTTGGAGAAGAAAGAGAAAGTTAGGAAAGTTTTATGTCATCCAGATTTACTATTATTTCCTAAACAAACAAACAAGAAAAAGGTGTTGATTTGAATAAAAAATAATTCAGAGGAATCTTTTCACCTAGTTTCCCTACTCAAACAATGCATAAAAATAGAGAAAGACTTTTGGATGTGGACTTAGCAGTGATGCTAGAGCATGCATGCCATAATGGGCTTGTTTTTTTACTGCCCTGCGTATCAGTTTCATAGGCAGAACATTTTGCTGTATATTGTCTGCTGACATTTTTATGGGGACTTATATTGGATGACTGTGGGAACTATGTTATGATATTGTATTACCTTCTCAAAGTGGTACTATTACTTATGTCAGGGTAGCTTACTTTGTAGTCTCGGTACATTCCGTAGTGGTTAGAGAGCTAATGATTTAAAGATCATTTTATGTTTTAAAAGGGACTTGGGTTGTATGCCATCAGGAAAGTAGTGGTGGTCTTTTTGTTATCTGGTCTTGTCTCAGGCCTTCCTTGAAAGTCCTGAGAGACTAAATCATGTTTATGCTAAAGGAACTGAGTACTTAACCTTACTTTCTTGAGGTCTTATGTGAGACTGATACATTCTTAATGATTTGAAAAAGGAATCATGTGAATCTTCAGTTAAAAGGTACCAGCCCAGTCTACCTGAATGTTAGTTGACTTTGTAACTAACTAGCCATGAATAGCAGCCTGAACATGAAGTGTTCAGTTACTGCTGTTACTACTTTGAAAGACATTCTGTAGTCAGCTTGGAATTTGTTATTAAAAATCACTTAATCTTTGCTGTGCTAATCTTTGTGTCTTCAGAATAACTGCACTAAAAGCATACAGTGAACACTGTGTTAAAGCCAGCTGATGATTGTTTTTCTTGCATCTGTCCCCATCTGTACTAACCCTTGTTTTCAGTCTTTAGGAGCCTGAGAATAATTCACTTGTGTGGGGAAAAAAATCCCACAAAACCCCCAATGCTATAATCAAACTTGTAAATAAGTGTGCAAACACCAGCTGGTTTGTTTCATTCCAAGGTGCGGAAGCAGCTTTTGATGTGTTTGGTAGTACCTGGAGAGGAAGGTGATAAATCTCCCCCGCTGTGAGTATGAAAAAATAAGGTGTGTGACTATGGCGTATGCATGTGCATATTCTTCAGATTCATTGCTGCCACCTGGAAAATTGTAAATCTAACCATGATATTTGCTGGAGAGATGGATCTCAGATCCATAGGAAGATTGTGGTGGCATTTCTTGTAAGTCTTTTGACACAAGAGAGAGAACTGAGATCTGGCTAGGAACAGTGTAAACACTGTGTTCTGTCTCCCACAAATGTGTTGGTATGGCTAAACGAGACTCTGACGATGCTTCTCTCCATATTCTTCAAAGATGTTTGGCAGCATCTTGGGAGTTCAGTTGGCTTTAGAGATGGGCAGAACCTTGTGGCATTATTTGGATACTAGTTTTGACTAGTCCTTATACTCTGACTGTCTTCTTTCACCTATGCAGTAAGTTTTCCTATAGATACTTCAAAGGCTAAAATTCTACTTCTGTAACTTTCTAACTTGCTTAAAACTTTTGAAGGCTTGGCCTGGAAATATCACTTTTCTGCTTGAGAAACGTTATTTTAGGGATATCAAACTCTGCTGTATAGTAGAAGGATTTAGGCTTGGTGACAGAGGTAATTACTGAGGCATGGTAAAGTGCCTTTTCGTAAAATTCAGCATTTTTTCCAGGTAAAGAAAAGAAATCGTACAAGTAAATGAAGTGAGAAATGTTTATGAATTTGATGGGATATAAAGAAGTGAATTTCTGAGTCAGCAGCCTGAATTGCTGCGTTTCTATACTAGAACTGAATGTTGTGGATGCCCTTGTCAATATTAGATCCTAGCTCTAAACACTATTTCTTGTATATATGTTTAGAATATAGTGGCTTCTTCAAAGGAATTGAATTAATCTGTAAGGAAGCATGCTCCTTTAAAGTTTACATGTGGTAGTGTAGGCCATTCCTCATAAAGGGAAGAAGCAAATAACTGGTTGCTTCTCGTGGACTTCTAAGTGTGAACTAGTTATTTGTTGTTCATTTGCTGTCTGCCTCATGAATACTTACAGTGTCTTTGACATGTGCCTGTAACAGTAATCCCATTAGTCTTACTGACTGACTCAAAAGTCAAAAGTGCTTGTGCTCTTGGCCCCCTTAGATGGGGAAAGCACTGGGAAGGTACTTTTGGCTCTTAGTCTATTGTGCAATTTCTAACTGTATTTTTGAATAGAGTATTATCACTTCTTTATTGGTCATGTGAACACTGGTTACAATGCCATTATGACAGCAATGCCATTTAGTAGTTCACAATGAATGTACTGATGGTGAAGTTTAGATGGGAGATTTAAAATGAGCACAGCATTTTATGTTATCTGGAGGAAAAAAATCATTTTACTGGTTTCTTCTATTTTGTATGAGAAAATGGGTAGTTGATCAGCTCTGTTTTGTTTTTTTTATAATAAAATGATAGACCATAAACATGTAATACCACTTGACATTACTTGTTTTTCCTCAACTTGTTTCAGTACACTCTCAATTTCTAAGTTGTTCTTCTCACTCCTCGAATTCAGAGTTAGTGCTGAAATCATTGGTGCTGTTGGATGAAATCAATAACTCATTATTCTTCTGGTTTTAGTGCACCTATGTCTTGCTGAGAAATCAATTTTTTCAGATATCAAATCCAAATGAAAATTATGATTGGTATGTTAAATGTGTCAGGTTGATGGGGAAGATTTTGATGAGAAAAAAATCACTTCCAAATGTGAGGAGATGATTGGACAGAGCCGTTCCTGAATGATGCAAGTGGAATGTTTGTGCTATAGTCTGTCATATTATGGTCAAGTAGAAGAAATCCACTGGTGTCCTGCTTTTTATTTTTTGAAGTGGATTATGTTATATGTTAATTGTTGAAAAATTCTTAACTTTCTCTTCAAGAGTTAAAACTGTATTTATTGTACAGTATATTAGTGCCATCTTCCATTTATACTAATTTGTTTGCAAGATGATATGTGAACACTTAACAAGGCAAACTTACACAAATCTTGATTGAAACAATAGCTTGATTCAGTAAGGAGAGGTGGAAGCATAAGCCATTTTAAGACTATTTGGTTTTAACTGCCATCTCTGTAACTAAAGTTTTGTAATATCTGTAGCTGTAGTTTACAGCCTTTTAATTTGTTGGTGCTTATGTCTTATGTGCTGCCTTTTTTTTTTTTTTTTTTTTTTGCGAAGATGATCAACTTGATGAATTGGAAAACAATGTTTTGGCCATGTGTATATTTTTCCTTAAATTGACCCTGCATGACTGAAAACTGGGAAGTGGTTAGGGAGGAAGGAGTATTGTAGAAGCTATCAGCACAGCACTCTTAGCTGTGATATATATACAGAGGATATATATACAGAGGACTATAGTCGTCTGTAAGTACATGTTCAATGATCTTATGAAAATAGAAGAGGTGAATATGACCCAGCAATGTGCGCTCACAGCCCAGAAAGCCAGTCGCATTCTGGGATGCATCAGAAGAAGCGTGGCCAGAAGGTCAAGGAAGGTGACTCTCCCCCTCTGCTCTGCTCTTGTCAGACCCCACCTAGAGTACTGCGTTCACTTCTGGGGCCCCCAACACGAGAAGTACATGGATGTGTTGGAGCAAGTCTAGAGGAGGACCACAAAGGTGATCAGGGGGTTGGAGCGCCTCTCCTGTGAGGACAGGCAAGGAGAATTGGGGATTTTTCAGCCTGGAGAAGCGAAGGCTCTGGGTAGACCTTATAATGGCCTTCCAGTACTTAAAAGGGGCCCACGGGAAAGAAAGGGAGGGACAGAAGGAGGGGCTTCTCATCGGGGAGTGTTGTGCTAGGACAATGAGTAATAGTTGCAAACTGAAAGAGGATGGGTTTAGAGTATATATTAGGAGGAAATTCTTTTCTGTGAGGGTGATGAGGCGATGAGGTGAACCAGGTTTTCCAGAGAAGTTGTGGAAGCCCCCTCCCTGGAAGTGTTCCAGGCCAGGCTGGATGGGGCTTTGAGCAACCTGGTCTAGTGGGAGGTGTCTCTGCCCAAGGCAGAGGGATTAGATTGGGATGATCTTTCAGGTCCTTTCCAACCCAAACCATTCTATGATTCTATGTATGGCAGAGCAGTTTTTAAAATTATGAAGTGAACATGGAAAATAAAAATCAGAATATTATTTAAGTCAGGCTCTAAAAGCATTGATTCTAAATGGGATCGAAATTTGAGGTAAGAGGAGATGACAGTAGCTTACCTGTTTTTCTAGTAGTGATTTTATTACCCTTTTTGGAAGGAGCAAGACTTAGCAGTAAGGGCTTGCAGGTAAACAGGAGAGAGAATGCAAGTAACTTGTAGACAATATTTGCAAATTTTACCTCTACTCAGACTTAATAAGTATAAATGTTGGAGATGTTTCACTACACTGGAAAAATTATTTATACAAAAATTTCCATTTTTTTTCCCTGCTTCTTAATTGTTTCTTCTGCCGTTATTTCTTTGACTTTTGTAGGAAGAAAATGTGGGATATAAAAAAAGTTGGTCTAGGAAGAGCTTGGATGTATTTCTTGCCTTCCGAATGAATTACGAAACAGCCAATAACACTTCAGTACCTTAATGCTCTGCTCTGCCATCCTTAAAGAACAAATCCTATCTTGTTTTCTTGCCAGAAAGACAAATTTGTGTTTTAGGACTTTAACTAGCAGACGATTTACTTACTCAAGGGCTAATTAGATGTATTGACTTGAGTCACTTGTTCTTTGAGCTGTACTTTACTTCTCATTAAATATGCAACAATGGAATTTAAAATTGGGGGAGGGTTGTTTTTTTTCTTTCGTAAGTCAGTTAAATACTTTTGTGTGTACTTTCAAGTGTCATTAGGGTGTACTTTTTATATTCTGTATAGTTGAGCAGAGAAGTACATTGTGTTAGATTTTACATCTGGTTACAGAATTTACCGCTTGTTTCTGTGTCAGATGAATTAATTTGTTTCACACAGTGAATAATTCTTGATTTTGATTCATACAGTCTTTCTAACAACTCAGATTGAATTCAATGTATACAGTTGTTGGTAGGTATCTCCAACATAATCTGTGTGAGTCACTATAATTCTCCAGTTTGGCTGGTGCTTTTTTCTGATTCTCTGTGCTATTTCTGTTGTTATGTTGTGATTTTGTCTATTGCAGAAAGGAGGAATGCTGCACTATCCTACTAATGAGAGTGAATAAGCGTTCATTCTAAATATTCATAAGACTTTTGGGATTTGCAAGTGATGTTTATACACAACTCGCTACTACATGCTCCTAAATAACAACAAACAGCTCTGTGAATCACACCATAAAAATGTCAGGTAATATTTTGTGGATTGGAACTCTGTTCCAAGGTCCATAGCTGTGTAGGATGGCTCACTTTGACTCCTTTGGACAGTTTAAGGTAGCTGTCTTCTTCAAGGACAAGATATCGAAACACCTTAAGGCAAAGTAGCTGTTTATTTCCAAAATGTATTTCTCGCAATGCATCCAGGCGATGTTCTCTCCTTTCACCAGTGCTTCTCTATTCTTTTGTATACATGGATTTTATTTTAGAACAGCAGCTGCTTCTATTGTGTCAGTGCTGCCAAAAGTTCAACACTCCTATGTAACGCAGAAATTTTCAGAAAGCTTTTTCAAAAGTGCTGTAATATATTTAACCTACAACTTGAACATTCATCTTTGTATCTTCCCACTAGTCCTTCACTGAATAACTGTGAAGTGTACAACCTGTGTGTGCTGGAGCTTGCAGGTTTTTTGGACGGCTTCCTCTTTCTCCCTTCACTTGCCTTACATATTTAAACCCATGTATGTGATTCTGAATCCTGTTTTAACATCATACAGTTAGCCATCTTGAGCATTCTTCCCAAAACATAAAAAATCACTCCAATTTGGTTACTCTGCTCCTAAACAGAAAGACTAGAGCAGTTTTTCCTAACTACTACTGTTTATATTTGAGAGCTAGGGAACCCAGGGAGTAAGTGAGTTCGTGCTAAGAGAAGTAATACTTGCCTTGGACGTCCATTATGGTGGAGAGAAAGAAGACATTTCTTACTTTCTTTGGGGAAAGCTTGTTTTGGGGTTCTCTGCAGGAAACAGTATTTTCTGTCACCCTGCAGTATTGATACCAGTATAACTTTAGAAAAAAAGCTTTCCTCAGGGTAATAATCAACTGCAGGTATGACACTGCATTTCTGAGAGAATTTTTCATTCTACACACTCTGAGAACAGATTTTTTTTCTCTTTGATATGTGTTCTGCATTGAGAGCATTTTAAATTTAGCTGTTGAAATGCAGTGCTTTTAAAAGTTTTGTTTTAATTACAAACTTGCGAGTAATTGCAGTGAATGCCTACCAAACTGAGGCACTGCAGGCTTCTCTGAAGGCTTTCCTTCAGATTTTGTGAAGTTTGCAATAATGCGTGCTTTTTTCTTAAAATTCAGAGAAAGCACTACATCCACTTGGCTTTTATTTGGATATGGCAGTTTTGTTTTCAGATTGTTGTTTTCTTCTTTCCTCAATAATTTAAAATGTTTTGATGGTGGTAAATGATTCTGAACTAGACTGGACTGCTCCTTTGGTAATATTAATTTATATATTTTTAAACTTTTTATCCCTCTGATTAGATCAATGACAGCTCTCTAATTACTTGTATAAAATTTAATTTGTTTAAAAAATACTCTTCCCATTGCCACAGCTGCATCTGTAACTGCTCTAACAGAATATATAAGACAGCCTTTTATCTATAACTGACTGTATTTGACTACTTTTTTTTTTTTTTTCTGAGACATTTTTCTGCAGAATGTTAAAGCAGCTCTTCCAGGTAGCTCTCCTGAGGGCCAGTTCCATGTCATTCTGGTTTAGGCAGCTATTGTTTGTGCAGTATTTTTCTGTATTTTAGTTATTCTGTGCGTAGACCAACAGAACATACGGGTGTTGGCATTAAGGAGTACATTTCTATAGAATTCACCTCTAAGATGTTTAAACAAATCTGATGTCATTTTTTTTCAGTACTTGGCAATGGGACAATTCAAAATTTAAAAGATTATTTTTTCCCCCCTTTTGTGGTAGAACACAATTATGTGTTTAAACGTGATGTCTGTTTTAATTTGTTTGGGAAGCTGGGCATGGTGAGAGAAGAGCATGGAACACAGAAGTAGATATTTCAGATGCAAATACACCGAAGCTGACTGTTTCCTTAGGGCCAGAACAACACCAGTTTACATGAGCTGCAGAGCAAAAGGTCTCTGAAAAAGATAACTGCTCCATCAGCAGCTGATCAAATCTTGTTAGATATTTATATGTGGTAGCTTACTGAAGAGTCAAAAGCGTAAGAACTCAGCTTACACTTTGCTGTATTGGCTCTGGACACAGCAGGATTGTGAAGTGGACTGATATTTCCCTTCCTTATCATTCTGTGCTAATTCTCTAATTCCCGTGAAAGATTGACTGTCCAATATAGGTTATCTTGTGATACTTTTGAGGGCAAGTGTTTTAGTTTTCAAAATGTGAGTTGCCCCAAATTTTAAGTATTTAAGAAACCAACACTTCTGTAAGGGAATGGCCTTCTCCCCCATATTGGAGAACAGAAACTGAATATTGGGGGTTTTGATCAATGTGCTATGTTTTTTTTTAGAGAACAGAATGCTTCTTTTTAGCAGTGTGCAGTTATGGGCCTAGTACTAGTAAACCTTTCTTATTATATGGAAAGTTATTTGGTTTGATGACAAACAGATTTCATCAGACACTTGCCTTTTGCTTTTGGTAGTATGACTGATGCTGTCCAAAGGGAAGGCATTGTGGAGGTACATGCCAAAATATGACAGCGGATGCTTCTGCAAATTAGTTTTTTCCACAATAATGTGACAGGATGAATCTGCTCACAAAAGTATTAAAATAAAAAAGCAAAACTTTAATCAGTTATGTCTGCATCAATATAATGCGTGCCATAAAAGATGATAGCTTTGACTTTATGTTGCTGTAATTCACTCACTGGTGAGCTATACCTTTTTGTCAGAGTGGCATCCTACGTGTCGGCAATAACTGATTGGAAAGGCTGTTTGATAAACCAAGAACTTCCGACATCTGTTTATTATTGACATTCTCCTTTCCTCTCTCAAATAGAAAATCATTCTTTTTCAATCATTCTTAAATCTCCATCTATATTGCTAAGTGTTGCCAAATACCTTGGTTTCACGACCCAGAGGAGTTCTTCCTTTCTTTGCTAGCTCTTTTTGGATCCTGGGAGGCTTAGTATGTGCTTCCAGTTGGTGCACCCAGGTAGTACTGCTGGTACAGAGATTAACAGAGACGGGAGAAAAACGCTTGTAGGGATGTCCACAGAAACACAAACAGCATCCACATAAAACATGAACAAAACTATTGGCCTGACCTGATCCTCCTCTCTAGCTGTTTGAGTTTGTGTGCTTGTGGAATACAGGAATATTCCTGCTCAGCTCACAAGTATTATTAATGGGTACTGGTGGTCTTGGAAGACCTGTCTACTAAAAGATCCCCTACTCTCCCCTCCAATTACAAACTGAAATTTGGCCATTTCTTGTGTAACTGCCCCTTAACCATCTATGAAATCTGTCTGTGCCTTCGGTAACACATGCTGATTGCTTGATGCTATCCATGTTATGCCCACCAATTTCATGTGTCATCTCTGGTAGTTTCACATGTACTGTTCAGTTAGGTAACATTTGAGACAGGGGCAAGTTGTTTGGGTTTTGGTTTTTTCCCCTTTTTTGTGTGCTCACTTTTAATTATGGTACTAAAGGATTTTGGCTTAATTCCAGGCAGTTGTCGAACATCCAAGCAGTTGTTGAACGTTTCCTCTACTGACTGGAAAAGGGGAAACATAATCTCCAGTTTCAAAAAGGGAAAGAAGGATGAATCAGGGAACTATAGGCCAGTCAGTCTCACCTCTGTGCCTGGTAAGATTGTGGAGCAGATCCTGCTGGAGGCACTGCTGAAGCAGAAGAATAACAAGGAGGTGATTGGGTACAATCAACATGGCTTCACCAAAGCCTGCTTTCACCGTGCCTGACAAACCTGGTGGCCTTCTATGAGAAGGTCACAACATCAATAGACAAGGGAAGAGCAACTGACATCATTTACTTGGACCTGAGCAAAGCCTTTGACGCTGTCCCACATGACATCCTGGTCTCCAAGCTGATAAAATATGGGATTGATGGATGGACAATTTGGTGGATAAAGAACTGGCTTGACGACCGCACCCAAAGAGTGGCTGTCGATGGATCCATGTCCAAGTGGAAGCCAGTGACAAGTGAAGTCCCTCAAGGATCAGTACTGAGACCAGTCTTGTTTGACACCTTCGTCAGCGATACAGGCAGTGGCATCGAGTGCACCCTCAGCAAGTTTGCCGACGACACCAAGCTGTGTGGGGTGGCTGACAAGCCGGAGGGTAGGGATGCCATCCTGAGGGACCTTGACAGGCTGGAGAGGTGGGCCCAGGCCAACCTCGTCAAGTTCTGCAAGACCAAGTGCAAGGTCCTCCATCTGGG
>NW_009696482.1:0-497 GCF_000703405.1 Apaloderma vittatum | reverse complement strand
GCCCCAAAACTCTCCGTTACTCGAGAAGTTACGGGGTTTCACTGGCAGCCCACAGCCCAGCACACGCTAAGCCCGGACCCCGGGGACGAGCTGAGTTTCTGCGCTCCCCAGGGCACCCAGTGCACCTCACGAGGGTATATGAGCCACCCACCCACCACGCCAGGCCCTTCCCATGCTACTCACCCCTTCTCCCAACTCCTCCTCTGATTCC
The DNA here is from genome assembly GCF_000703405.1 of Apaloderma vittatum. NCBI lineage: Eukaryota > Metazoa > Chordata > Aves > Trogoniformes > Trogonidae > Apaloderma > Apaloderma vittatum. The sequence continues at coordinate 286 of NW_009696482.1, read as the reverse complement.
AGCTGCCTCCGAATGGGCCGTCCAGCTTCCAGCTCCTGCTGCTCTCCATCCCTCTCCTCCTGACCATCCAAGGCCAAGCACATCTTTGGTACTCCTTCCTCCAACCTACAGAAGCCAGAGAAGGAACCAGGAGTCAGAGAAGAATCTCTGGAGGAGCCATCACGTTGCCTCCGAACTTTTGGGATGGATCAGGCAGATTTGGCCTTTTCAGCTCAGCTCCCCTTTGGTGCTTGCGCACTGTGGTCCATCAGCCTCACAACTACACCCGACCACGGTCGAGATGATG
>NW_009696481.1:0-582 GCF_000703405.1 Apaloderma vittatum | reverse complement strand
CCTGTCTAACAATGAACCCTGCATTAAAATAAAATGCATGGGAGTACAACACACAGGAACCCCCAAAAAAACCTATTAGGGCTGCAAATGCAGAGAGCTTACTTCTGAGTTTACCATGCACTTGTTTTTCACAAGCAAAATGCTAAGTTTGGGGAGGGGGTACCCAGGGTTTGCACTTTTATTGAAAATCCACTGACCCCCCTGAACCCCTTGCTAGCAAGCCTCGCTAGCAAGAAAAAAGTTGCATTACAGTAAAAGCATGAAAATATCCTCCAAAGGGACCCCGAGAGCTGCAAATGCAGAGAACTTACCTTTGAGTTTATCCGGCGTTTGCTACTGAGAAGCTCAGTTTTGCACAAAGTTACAAGGTTGGGGAGGGGGTTCCCAGGGCTTGACCTGCTCCCTGAAAATGTACTGGTCCCACTGCACCCCTTGCTAGCAAGGAAACTTGGATTAAAATAAAATGCATGGGAGTACAACACACAGGAACCCCCAAAAAAACTTGTTAGGGCTGCAAATGCAGAGAGCTTACTGCCGAGTTTACCATGCATTTGTTTTTCACAAGCAAAATGCTAAGTTTGG
>NW_009696480.1:0-18202 GCF_000703405.1 Apaloderma vittatum | reverse complement strand
ATATATATATATATAAACAAGTTATATACCTCCTCCCTTGGCCACAGTTGGTTCAAGGCTGTCATTCTGGCGTCTTTGCCCAAACCTATCTAACCTCTTTGCTCCAGAAGATAAGTTTTGCTGTTCGGAAACTCGAACAGTCACCTAATGCGGAGCACGTGCCCCTTCCACCTAAGGAACATGACATGAAGGAACTACAGTTCATTAAAAGAATCTCACAAATACACATTCTGTATTACAAATTCACTTAGCAAAGCTAGTCTCACTCACGGGTAAGAATTACCAGTCTGCTCTTCTTTTGTGGCATAAGGTTAATTAACCACGTAGCCTAGAAGAAGTAACACTGTGGCTACACAACTCGGGGTTTGACACTTCGCATCAAGCTGAGAGTGGAAAGAAGAAAGCCACAAGTCCAGGGATGAATCAGGGATGTATGTGACAGAAGAAAACACCATCACAAACAAAAGCTTTCACCTGCAAGCACTGCACTTGCTAGCAGAAGTTAATTTGTCTTCTAAATTTAGGTAACAATTAAGAAAACTACATCTAGTGACCTGAAATCCTGAAAGTACTTTAGGATATGATTTTGACCTTATTCTTCTAAGAAATTGCCAGAATATCAGATCTGAAGTAGGAGAAAAGACAAAATATCATAAAAAAGACATTTAATTTATAAATTTAATTCCCTAATAAGGATTTCCCAATCTATACCTTAGGCCGTGACTGAAGTTGCTTAGAATAATGCCAGTTTCTCACAGCATTCCTTCAAATAGCATTCCACTCGCTGCACATGGAGGCAGGTAGGCAAGAGGCAAAGAAATCTCTCTTTGTGGACTGTACCATGGGCTAATGTAAGTAATTATCTTGAGTTTCTGGTTTCACAGCATTTTAGAAAATAAGGACTAGCCTAGACTACCCTATGTCAACTAAGGCTTTGAGAAAGCTGGTAACAGAGCTCCTTGAATACCTGCCTCAGTAGCCACATACGGTACAAAGTATGAAAGAAACTTTTCAGATTATTAATGATCTAGGTGAGATAACAAAAAAAATCCAGAACTTTAAACCAGAAATTATAAATGCCCAATTCCTAGGACCAGAGAAAAGAAATCCATACCTGACACAGGAGTACAAGCCACAGGCTGTATTGTTATACATGAACTAGTTTAGATCTATTTTTCTCAAGCAACAGCGATGATAAAAAAGCAGCAGAAGAAGAGGATTCACCACATCAAAGCAACTTAAAAAGAACCCAGGATACTTACTTTGGTTAGCCCATATCATTTGCAATGTCTTCATTGCCACTGTGACTAAAGTGACCCAGAATGAGCAAACTGAAAGCGAGCAGCGTATTATATTGAATATGCTGACGCTGTACGCTTCAAATACGCAGAGTGTGTACAGAATTCAGACATTAACCCTGCCTAGGATCAATAAGACAAACTCAGGGAGGCAGACTAAGCACCCAACACTTCCTATGAACCCACCAGCACAGACTGTTCAGAACCTGCCTTGCTTGCACTGTCTGATCCCCTTCACGCTCTGAAGGACGTTCTTCTGAGACTGCAAAAAAGAAACATCTACAGGACACGAGCTACAGTTTAACTTTTCAAAAACATACGGTAAATGGAAGCAAAGTGAACTTTGCACAAGATTATAACTGCTGATTCAACTCATCTTCTGCCACACGACTTGCTGGGTCCAGCACAAGGCCAGCTGTGGAAACCAGTCGCAGGGAGGGGAAGGACCGCTCCCTTTTCAGCTGGGGTTACACAAGATCAGGTGTGAAGTGAAAGGTAAGCCCAAGTGCAAGGAATACTGCTTTCATGTTGCCATCTCAGGGATGTATATACACAGAAAAACTGCAAACACTGAAGCTAGAACTTTTCTCCTGTTTGGAAGAGATGAGAAAACAAATGTTTTCAAACAGTAGTTTTCTTTCATGAACTGTTGTAATTCATTCTGGTATTAAGGTGCCAGCTCAGTACAAAAACACAGACAGGAAAAACACAGCAGGTTTGCTAATTTTCCTCAGAAATATCCTTTGGAGGAGAATGTTTCAAAAGCATCAGACAACATTAACTGTGGCTTTCACTAAAGACTGCTGGCAGGAGTATTCAGCAATCAGGAATTATTTGATCTGGAAGTTTCATCCTGACCAAGTTTAAGCACTTCTGAACAAACTATCCTCCCTAAATTTGTCCATCTGCGAGACCATTTTTTATTTCCATGTGTTCTGAAACAGTGAGTTCTACAGTCTAATTACCCATCATTAGTAAATGTGCTTTTTCTGTTTAAAGTACCCTCTTCAATCACTTCACTGGACTTGATGTGAAGCAGCTGGCCAGGAGGATGAACAGGAAAAAAAGGCAAGTTAACAAGGTACTCAGCCCCCAAAGCATCCCTAAATGCATTTCCATAGTCATCAGACAGAGGTAGTGCGTTGGCATGGACTGGGACAGAGAAATTGCTGCTAAGTACTTGTGTCTAGGGTATTAACTTCAAATTCTCAACTTGGTTTAAAAAGAGAACAATGCTTAAAATCTGAACCCTCCAGTCTGATGCTTGGAATTCTTAGGACACTTTTAAGAGAACAAAAAACGACTAAGCAGATTTCAAGTCGTTCACATTTAGTTTAGATGAAGCTATTTATGCACTCATACGTAACTTTCTATTCCTAGCTACTGAAAAAAAAAAATCCAAAAGAATGCATTTCTAAGGGTAAAATAAAAACCTCTTCAGGTATTAAGGTAATGGACAGAAAGATGATGCATTTCTAGTGCTGTGTTTTCTGTAAGATAGCCAGCAATCCCCATTACAGCCATGCTTACTTCCTCACGAGAACTTCCAAAGTTGTATCTGGAGTATCTTAGGTAGAAAGAAAAGTCATAAACAGATGTTTAAGGGCTTTGACTGCCAGATCTTTGATGGAGGAGTGTTTCTGCTCAGGTAGAAATAGGTGTTTCACTGGTCACAAGTGAGGAATTCATTCAGCGATAAATTCTCCTGGCAGTCCAGAAGAATGCAAAAGCTTCACAGTTGTAAAAAAATCCCCCAAAAACCCAACAAAACCAACCAACCAGCAAACAAAAAAAACAACCCCAAAAATCCCACCACCAAAAAAAGTTATGGGAGAATTCTCATGTCTTGCCTATTCAAAGTGTTTCTTCTGCAACGATCAATGAGCATTTAAATAAGTAAAATGCTGCATCACTAGTATTGACAGGAGGCTTTTCAAATGAAAAGAAAAATTGTAAAATTGTTTCCCCCCCCCCCCCCCCTTTTTTTTTTCTTTCAGGGCAATGATTACCTACAGGCAGTCAACACTGCCGACAGGTATTTGGTAAATCAGTGGCCAAACAGAAACAGTGACTCAAATTTTCTGTGTAGCACTCTTGGGAGTGGTTTCTTCTGACCTATCAGGAGCAGCAAGACTGCTGTTACAGAGACAATACAGGGAATTCTAGGCTATTCTGGGCTACCTTCCTTACACCAAAGCTTCCTTGAAAAACAAATCAAACAATAGACCAACACCTGCCTTCATCCTGAATATACTTAACAGTAATGTTCTACAGTTAAGGTAGATGCAACACTGCAATGGCCTTGGTTTCTTCTCTTACATTGTTTATTAGACCACAGTGTTATTTATGCAGAGATACCATGATTGGTGACGCCATGAACTTAGATGCCCAAGTTCCCTGTACAGTCAGCAGAGAAATACAGGACTCTTAACTGTAGAGAGTTGCCCTAAGCAAATCAGCCCAGAACACAAAGCACAAACAGAAGTTCCTGCCCACAGAAGTTAAATTTCTAGACTTGATGCCTCCCTCCATCCCAGGCTTGAGGCCATCCACTTAGATTACCAGTATTTTTTTTTATTTTTTTTTTGGAAGGAATGCACATACTAGAGAAGAGCCCACTCTCCCGTTGAAGGCAGTTACTGGAAATTCCACATAAAAGCTTTTTGTGTAAAAGCTCCAAGATTCAGAAGAGGGGGCCCAGGCATCAATTGCCTTATCAGCCTCAGAGCAGTTAAGATTCTACCACAGGCTGAAGATCATCTGACTAGGGAATTTCAGAGCCATTCTCTTCCATTTGCCTCAGCCTCTCTGTGGCTGCAATTCCAGGGCAGCCCACATCAATCCTACCGGGGCTCTTCATCCATCCTCAAGCTGGGTGAAGACTAGTCGAACAAAAAATGTAATGTGCTTTCTGCATGTGATGTTCTGAATCTGCTTGGAAAAGGATATGTGAAGTGCGTGAGAGCCAGAGCCTGAACTACCTCTCTGTTTCCACTGCCATTCTCTCATCCTTCCTCTAGAACTTACCAGGCTTCTCCATAATACATTTGAGTTCCTAAAATTCCAGGTATACAAATAAACACTTTTTGAGTCTCTTCTCACAGGTAATTATCAATAGAACAAGAGGGAACGGCTTCAAACTGCAACACGGGAGGGTTACACTAGACATTAGGAAAAATTTTCTCACAGCAAGAGTAGTGAGACATTGGCACAGGCTGCCCAGGGAGGGGGTTGAGTCCCCATCCTGGAGGTGTTTAAAGGCCGTTGAGACGTGTTGGGGGAGATGGTTTAGGGGTGAGCTTTGTAGAGTAATGGTTAATGTTGTTTGTAGGTTAATGGTTGGACTCAGTGATCCCAAGGGTCTTTTCCAGCCTGAATGATTTTATGAGGGCTAGGGAATGGAATGGAGATTCTGTTGAGTGAAATAAAGTTGTGCTGGCAAAGGTGAATAAAAAAGGAACATCCCGCTCCCATGAGAATAAACAGCATGGCTAGAGGGAGGGTGGACAGAAAACCAACGCACATTTAGGCTTCTACTTTCTGGTGGCAGTACACCATTTAGTTAACCTAGATGCCCGCAGCAGAAGCCATCACCTCAGGGAAGAAAGGGTTTAAAAATTCTGCTTTGTTTAAGCAGAAAGCAATTTAAACATCATAGTTAATCGGAAGCAGCCAAAGGAACAGGATGCTGGAAATAGCAGACTAGGCCTTGAAACATTAGTTTCTTTCTTGCCTAAAAGTGAGGCAGGTTTTGGGCTGAGCTGGGAAGAAACAGCAAGACAACAGGTTTCACATGACACCTAAGGTGAGATTCCTCCACACTTCTGAAACTGATCTGGACTTCTAGTCATGTTTCATTCAGAATTTGAGAATACTGCTACTGGAGACTGATGTGCCTCTTGCTTTTTGCTGCCCATGCGTTGATTTTAATACAGAAGTTGCCATGTAGAAGGTTAAAAGCAACACGATGTGTGAACAAAACCTAAGAAAAGCCTGAGGCTTACTTCACACTAGAGTGTAACAAAAGGCTGATGAGCTTAGGTAGGTGACCCAAAGACCTGGTTAGCAGCTGAACTCTAAGTATCACAATCCCATCCTGAGTTGCCAGAACCACACCTCTTTCAGGAAGCACATCCTGCCAGATTTCCCTGGTTTATGACTTTTGCCAGTTTGGTGACTGTTTCTAACTGCTCTGCACTCCTGACTGCCCTGTTGCACCACCTTGCTCCTCTGGCTTAGAGACACTGGGGTTTATAACGGTAACACCGTGACAGGCTCCTGAGTAGCAGCCTGGTTCTTACGTGCCCTCCTGGCATCGGGAAGACACTCATGGGACTGAGTCTTCTCCAACTGGGGATCCTGGATGTAGTTACTCCGTGACTGTTTAGCTGATAAGTAAAAATCACCAGATCAGCTATTTTCTGTAAATGTCCTTACTGGTGCTGTGCTCAGTGTTTTGAGAGCACCTTCAGGCGTTATCAAACAAGGCTCGGTATTTTAAGGACCTCTCTCCTACATTCTTCCTCCATCATTTCTAGATCCTTGAGCGCTGTCTATTCTCTGCTTGGATCAGAATTCTTTCAGAGTTTTTGCATAAAGTTGCAAGGACAACCTGTGGTTAAAATTTGAGTAGCACAAATCAGTGCTAAGATTATGTCGCAAATAGTCTTCATAAATGGTTTTCTTAAACTTGGGTTCTAGCTGGATTTTTGCAGTCTGAACCTTCTACTTAGTTCCCACCTCACCATTACCAGCAAGCCTGGGAGACAAATGAATTTTATCACCTATTCCTTTGAATCAGTTTGCAGAGATGCAGTTTCCAGCTCTACCAGTTTGTGGCACAGGAACTTTGCCTTCTGCTACCTGCGAGATATCCCCAAGCGCCACAGAGAGGGTGCCACCAAAATGAATGATGACAATGAAAGGTTTTCAGTACTAGATTCCTGCTCTCTCTCACATGGAAGCCTCATACGTTCATACAAACCAAACCAGTAGTTCTGTACCAGTAAACTGAAGGATGAGGAAAGGTGATCTCTAGGGCAATGCTGCGACAGGCAGTGGCCTGTTTTATTTAATGCCCCTAAAGAATAATATGACATTAAGATTTTTAAAAAGTAAAGGAAGAGGGGGGAAAAAAATATATGTAACAACAGGCATGCACTGAGATCCTCAGAACAACCTTGAAAGATAGAAGCAAGTTTTTCTTAAAGATGGATGTCACCAAAAACGGTAATTAATTTTGTCATTTTTCCTTTCTTACTCAATACGCATACAGAACAGCTCTATTGATCAGCTCTGATGCATCATATCCCTTGATAATTCATTCCCTGTGTCAATTCATGCAGACTCACTGCCAGTCCTTATTTCACCCACCTCTTCCCTTGCTCCTGTCGTCTTTTAACTCAACTCTTGTCCTCGGCTGGATGCTGCTCGCAGAATGCTACTTGCTGTTTTCAAGTCACTTTTGCTCGTTCGTAAATTGAATCAGCACAATGCAAGGCAGCCACTGGGGCTGGTGTCAGAAGGGTTGAGCCAACAGTGAAGTGTGACTTCATGGCGAAGTGGGTATGTGGATGAGGAAGAAGATGTAGAGAAGGGGAACTGTTAGTTTCCCGAGTTCTCCGATCAGTTTTTCCTTAAATACCCTATATATAAATCAGAGCTGACAGCACTACAAGACACCAACACCCTGTCTAACATCAGTCTTAGCCATGCAAAATCTGTTGTCATCCACAACGACAATTTTCAAGTTTATTAGTGATGTTGCAGGAGTTCCTATTAAAGTCTACAACTTACTGCATGTCAAGTGTGTCAGTCCACGCTTGAATAATGGGTTTCTCAAATAAGCACTAAGGCTGCAACAAGCTCCCCCGTTAGAAAAATGTTAGACTGACTTGGCCTAGATGGAAGTCAACGGCAGAAGAGATGGTCAACTGGTGCTCGCCCAGAAGATACTTTGTCTGCATGTAAACATCCCCAAAATCAAAACCAAATTCAAACACGTTTCAGAAGAAATATCTGGCAAAGCAAGGTTCTAGAAAATCTTCATCAATGGCCAACGAGAAAACCTTCGTGCCACTCTATCCAGGCACCATTCTTCTTCCAAAGTTACACAATAACACATTTCACCAAATCCTAAAATTTACTAATCTTTGGTTACATCAAAGCCAAGGATTATTCCCTTTCTGTCCTCACATGTCACTAGAATAATATCAATACTATCACTTTTGGTATATATTCTCATCACTATTTAGACTCAAGATTATCAAAAAAAACCACAAAACAAACAAAACAAAAAAAAGCCCTACCAAACAACTAACAGGCAAACAACAAAACCAGAATTTGTTCTATGGCTGAATGACCATGACAGGTCCTGAGATGACAGTTCTCCATAGGTTATGCCATAGATGATTTTCCACCCTCACAGAGTCTTGTGGAAACAACAGCATAAGAGATCAGAAAATATCTCTCTTCCTCAACAAAACCTTCAGAGCACCTTTCTCCATAGGTCCAAACAGCATTCAAATATATTTTCTGAATCATTCCAAGTATCTTATTAAAAACAATTGTAAAATTTGTTTTAAAATGCAGTGCTTTACAGAACTAATTACATATCATTTAGAATACTTCTCTATGTTACTCATAAAGCAGCTCTATAAACAAATGATGAAAAATATTTAAGTACAGCAATTCAAACAACCGTGTGCAATTTAAAGTTTTAGCAACTTTCACAGCCTAGATGTTTTTCAACCTCGAAACAGAGAAATATTTAGAGAAAAACTCTTCCATCATGTAATCGCTATGAGCTAAAGAGAACTCTCTGTACCCTCTACTGACAAACACAACCAGAAAGTTCTAAAATTAACAGTTACTTACTGCAAAGTTTAATTTTGTCTCACACACTTAACACTGTAACTGAACAACAAAATTAAACCACTTCCCTGTTTATGTGAATCTTACCCAAAATTCCTAGAAGGAAACAGTTTTTCACGTTAGAAGGCTTGATAAGATGACTGTTTATATTTAAAAGTAGCTTTTAAAAATAGATGAAATTTCAACCTCCATGTTGATATCAAAATCCAAGTACTCAAAATATAGCTGAGAGAATAAAGATCAGCATGATCATTTAGGCAGTACTTAAAGACTAGAGATCAGCGTTATCTAGATGAGATAAGAACTCAGAACTTGAAAAAATAAGGTCAGGCTATTACAGCTTCAGTTACAAAAAGGAAAAAAAATGCCGAATCAAAAGTTTGTAAGCCACCAGAAGGAACGAAGCTGCTGAAACAAGAGTTAAACTCAGCTGCACAGGCTAACAAATAAAGCTCAAGATACAGCACGTGGTTGGAAGAGAAGGAAGATGTCCATAGCAGAAGGTGAAGAACCACAAGCAGAGTCCCCCAAGGGCCTCCCGTAGGACCCATCTCATTTCACACCTCGACCAACAGCTGGAGGAGGTGGTGTATGGCACCTCAGAGAGCCTGTAGGCACTGCCAAGGGGTCGGGCGCTCAATGGCAGGGGTGTCACTCAGAAGGACAGAGACAGAGTAGAGGAGTGGGTCAAGAGGAACCTCATGAAATTCAACGAGGACAAGCACGAAGCCCTGAGCCTTGGGACAGACCCTCTGCATCAGTTCAAGCAGCAATAGTCAGACCAGGTAGCAGCTCTGCTGAGAAGAACCCCGAGGGCTGGAGGACAATATGCTGCTTGGAGCATGATGCTGAAGAAGATTATCTGGTCATCCAAATGAATCTACGCTGCAACAATTTTAAAAAGTAATTTCAAATAGGGAACTGCCATCTCTATTCAAGCCATTGCTATGAAGTGATAAAAAAACCCCACAGGTAGACTGCGCGATGACAGTAACCAACTGCCTTGCTCCCACTTTCCATACTCATCTAAAATAGAAAGAATCTTTAAACACAAAGCAGGCAGTATTTCTTCAAATCATGTACCTGTACTGCAGATCACAACAGGCCCAGGGGTTGTTCACTGTCCCCCAGGGTGCGTGCTGCAGACCGAGCATGTCCGTTCCACAGAGCACCTGACCATGGAGCTCCTCCTCATGGCTCCACGTGACATTCTTCTGGCCCCAAAGCAGGTTATGGGTTGGTTTGTTGTTTTGGTTTGTTTGTGTTTAGAGGTTTTGGAGCGGTGGGGGTTTTTTTGTTGTTGTATGTTTGTTTTATTTTGGTTTTGTTTGGTTTTCTGTAAGTGGGACAGTTTGAATGCCCCAAATAACGTGAAGACTAAGCTGTAAGCTGGTGTAAGTCATTACAAGGTTTTCACAGCACGCGGATGGTCTATACCCCATGCTCTCACACAGAATCACAGAATGTTAGAGGTTGGAAGGGACCTCAAAAGACCATCTAGTCCAAACCCCCCTGCCGGAGCAGGATCACCTACAGTAGGTCCTGCAGACCTACTGTCCAGAGGGGTTCTGAATGTCTCCAGAGAAGGGGACTCCATAACTTGGTGACTTCAACTGTAAAAACTAACTCTTTTCTGGTGAAAAGACAATACATTGAGAGCATTCCATTAGAAGACACAAAGAGTTAAAGCTATAGAAAAGCAACAAAATTCTGAGCAATACAGATTCTTATTCCCAGTTTTAAAAATAATTACACAGATACCTTTTGAAAACAAAACCTTGAGATGAAATTAGATGTCTTAAGTAACCTTGCAGGTATTAGCTTTAAACTGTGTCAATGTTAAAATAGTAAAATTTAGTTGATTTGCTGTCATCATTATAGAGATAGTGGCATCTGCCCAGCTGTGAGAACAGCCTAATTTAGGTGCACAGCAAAACTATATGAGACAGCAATACCTACTGTTCATAAATGCAAACATAAAGTGTTCATTTTCTTAATTTCGGCTTAGTTGATCACTATCTCAAAATTCCAAAACAAAAATTTGAAAAATACTCTTGTATATTTGTACAGAACTCTTTATTTCCATCATTTCCTTGTTATAACTAGTATTTTGTTATTAAAGCTGGTTTAGTTTTCTTTTCCAATCTGTACGTCTCTGTGCCGTATTCCCTTTCCGTTCTGGGAAGGGAGTGGGGTTAGAGAGCAACTGTCAGCATTTAGTGGCCAGCCCAGCCCTAACCCTTGACATTCATTTCAGCTAAGATCCAACATTTATAAAACATTGATTCTTCTCGAGTATCTTGCCTTTCAGTCAGTTCAATACACTAACTACAGGCCATGTTTCCCTCCCGCAGTTAAAGATTTATAAAGGGGGAAAAAAAAAAAAAGTATTTGGGCCTTTCTTACATGTCCCTCACAGCTAAGAGTATAAAGGGGTTTGCTTCTAATTACATTCTGATTTCAGCATTTTCAACTGAATTACCACCTAATTACAGTTTCATCTAAATCCTTAAAAATAGAAATCATACCTTAACAGAAAAAGGAATCTCAAAAGGTAGTATCTAGCCTTTCGAATTACTTCAGTAACATGGAGTCTTATTGCCAACTAAAGGTACTCAGCGTCCTAGGAGGACCAAGAAAATGTAGTTTAATAGTTACTAAAAAGCCTTATCAGTGAATAACCCAAGAATAACACTCAAATTAATTACAACTTTGGACCAACTCCGCATCCGGGTTGAAACATACTATCTTGCACCAATTTAACCAGAAAAAAAACCAACAGTAGAATATAACAAAACCAGTACTTTTACATGGCTAGTTTTTAGAATTCAGCAACACTTAATTTACCCTCAAAAATTGATGAAACACTGAATCGGCAACACACACAAGTGCTCTTGTTCTTACGCTGCTACACTGTAAAGTCACCAAGATTTTAGGTTACACAGCCATTCCCCGGACCTTTGCCGGCACCAGTGCAATTTTACAATTTTTTTTTTTTTTTTAACACTTGCTCGTTTTCTCCGTAACAAAGTTTCTGCCTGAAAGTGAGAGCAGCGCAGGTCATGAAGAGGACCGTCACAAAGAAAGTTCCAAAGACAGGGAGGTGCAGGCTACCATCCTGCTCGTCCTTCTTTGACTGGGAATCTGAAAACGGCATTAATTTGGAAGAACTGTGGTGCAGAAGTTAAGACAAAAAGAGAAGGCACGTTCTTTCAAGAAACTATCTACAGTAATTCCTTTTTTTTGGGACAGCACCTAACTCAAGGTGGGTACGAAGAAGTACTTCACTCCTCCAGCACTCAGCCCCAGTAGATCCCATCCTAACACCAACACCGGTGCTCTCTCCAGCTGCTTCTGGCTGCAGGAACAGGTCATCCTCCCACAAACACACCCTTCACTTCCAAGGGTTTTTTCAAATACCTCTAACCACATAATCAGATTTATACCTCCAGTTAGTAAGTTAATTGTCTTTTTTTTTTCTGTCCTAGCCAGACTGCTTTCTTGCAGTTCCACCCTTAACTAGGAAATTCAAGAGAAAACTACCATGTTGGCCTTTCTCACAAGCCTTACTTTACTGTGAAACTATAATTATGGCAGCTGATCAACCCTTCTCTGCTCTCTTGCCACCAGCTATCGAGTATTTGACGTATCTAATGTACATTTGAGAATCTTAGCCACAAAGATAGGCAACGTAAACAACATGGCAGTAAATATTCATTTTCTGTGGGATTAAGCTTAAACGCGCTCTGCTGTTTGGCACCGTAGTCACAAACTGTTTCTAAGAAAAAACCCTCCACCACCACCACCCAGACAGTGTAGAGGAGAGAAAAGAGATGCCACATAAAGTCACTGGCATCCACTAACACTTCAATTTCCATATGGAAATAACAGGAAATAAGATGTGCTGAATTTTAAGCACCAAGGCAACAAAAACACATTAAGATTTCATCACACAAGAACTTGGCTGTAAAATTCGTAATTTTCTTGATCTTTTTAGAGTTCTCATTTTCAGGAACATCAGATAGCTAACAGACCATGTATTCTAGCAACCAGCTAAAGCAGACATTTGCATTAATCTGCTTTCTGTTAATTAAGCGGTGGAAACGTATCTCCTTCACCAAGAAATCTCTTCCACGATTAGATTCCTTGTCAACCTCTGTCTTTTCTGCAGTCTGTGCTATAATGATTATTCTCCAGATGATTTCCCAAGGATAAATACCCAGGACTTGCTGTACCTCAGCTCTCAATCACACAGGTCTCCAAAAGACTTCTTTCGCATACTGCGTCCATCACATGTGCTTGCGCATCAAGAAGCCTGCTATCATTTAAGAGATGCAGACACCATACACATAAACTTCATGATGACAACTTGAATTAGAACTAGAATTCCGATTCCAGAGAGAAATAAGCTACAGGACTTGAAAGGCAGGCAAAGTCTTGTCAAAGCTAGAAGTGTAAAAGGTTACAAAAGTGAAGGTAGAACCGGTAAGAACGAAAATCATTGGAATTACTGGTATTCTCCCCCCTCGTCTAAAACTAATGATATGACAAAAATGAACCTTCATAGTTAAATAGAGAAGGAAAAAAAAACAATAGGTATTTCTCTATCTTCATTTGCAAATCACCCAAACCCATCACCTAAGGAATTTAGCTTCCAAATGACAGAAAGGTGTGGGGAGGGGAAGAAAAGGCATTCAAATACTTCCATTAAAACCAGCTGAAAACTATTATTTATGATAGCACTTATTAAGTTCTTGCACCCCCATATAGCCAAAACCAGCTTTCCCCTCACACAGAATACCTCCCCTCACAAACTTGCATAGCCTTCAGCATTTCAGGACACTTCTTTAAGCTTTTTCTGTGCAAAAAGACTAGTATCTGACAGGTAGATATGCCAATTAACGCATGGCAGCAGCACCTCTCTGGAACCATTTGTCAAGCAGAGTTCTACTGCAACTACACTTACGTGTTCTAACACTGCATTAGCACAAGTACCGCTATTTTTCCTAACCCAGGGTTTGTAACTGTTGTTATTAAGAGATACATAGAAATAGGAAGAGAATTTTGAACTGTAAACAAAGTTATAATTGCAACCCGGAGCCATGAAACTTTGTAGACTACATACCACATCTATGTAAAGGTATCTATGCTTGTATACAGTATAGGTTTACAAATCCTGCTCTAAACAGCAACATCAAGAGTTCTGGGGTACTGTCCAACAAAATACAAAAAAGTGTACACTCTTCCAAAAAGAAAAAAAAGACTAATTTTTGAGCAGTATCAGGTCTGAAGCCTTTTATTGCTCTGCCTGTGCAATAAAGCGATTAGAGTTCAACCACAATCACAGACAAGCTTGCAGAGAACATACCAGAGACAATTTCACAAACAATACTCATAATAAACCTTGGGCAGGATTTTCAAGTGCTACAATGAAATGACCCTCAAAAAAACATGTTACACTAGAATTAAAATGGAAAAAAGAAAACAAACCACAAAAAAATAAAGTTTCGCCTCCCACCCTTCAATTCCTTCAGAACTGCTAACCATGCAGCTTCTGAAGCCAAAGCAGTTATCTTGGGCTTTACAGTTCCACCTAGTTCAGGAGGGAATAAATAAAAAATTAATAATTTCCTGTCATAATAATCAGTGCAAAGCAAAGAATAAGACAGAAAAAGTGAGACAAAGAAAAAAACATTCCCCACGCAGTGAAAATGCTACTTCAACTACAAAGGTATCTCTGCGTGACATTTCCTTTAGCAAAATTACTCAAGACCTTCAGAGCAGCTTGGGAATGATCTAGCATTAGGGAAGAAAAAGGAAAAAAATAAAGTAAAAAAAAAAAAAGAGGGGACTAAGACTTTTCTAATGTGCTAGGTGATTCTAGTATGAATTTAGCTTAAGTGAGTTTTAACAAATATAGATCTTGTCCCCTGTAAGTGACTTAGCGCTGCAGAACGACTTTGATGACGGACCACCGAGGTACCAAAGGCAGAGCAGGTTGCTCAGAAATGAAGGAACGATGGCTTTTACACAGAGTGTAAAAATAATGAAATGAACCATGAGATGTTAAAAACTACAGCACCCACAACAGAAGATTTCGGTTAATGACAATCCACTACTTCAACATCTCCTCCGTTTCCAGCTGCACGGGGTATATGTATTGAAACATGAAAAAAATTATGGAAGCATACGTTCCCCATTCTTGAAATATCAAAGTATAACTCAATCACAAACACTTGAGGATGCAGAAACACTTCCTTGGGGGAGGGGAGAACATCAAGAATACCTAGAGAAGTGTTCTTTGAGGAACAAGCTATTTTATTTACTATTTTTCTTTTTTATGCTCACCTACAATATTGCCTCACCTACAGGAGAGACGCAAAACGCATATTCAGTTGTGCACAAGTATTTTATTACTACTTCAGGATCTTCTTTATTAAATCAAAAATACACAGGTTAATATAAAAAGTATATTAGAGGGCATGTGGAGAACCTTGATCCCCGGCACTTTGTTTTCACGTTTAGTTAATATGCATTCATCTCATCCTCCTGAGTTAGTACAAATGGGTGCAAACTTACACCCACTTTTATCCAAGCATCCACAAATGTTTTAATGCCTAATAACACAACACAGATGCTCTTTTTCAAACATCTTAGTCAGAAAGGGGAAATATTTTCACTCCTTTAGCAAAGATTATTAGATCCACTAGGAAGTTCAGTTACAGCATTTTATACAGCAGTTGACGGTACAATAAAACACCTTCAACCCAAAGACCACTTCCACACCCACCAAGCAGAATAAAAAAGCCGCAACATTTTCACCTACTGAAAGAACCCTAGTATTAATTGGCTATGTAAACAATGGCAGAAAACTGTTGCATAAAAAAAAAAAAATTAATACAGAAAACCAACACCCCCCACTCCCTGACACACACACTCTCAGCTGGAGACTTGCATACCAGAAAAAGATAAATCAGACATCTTTTACACCTGAACTCTAGGATTTCTTCAACCATTGCCAGCATTCTTAAGTATATAGCCCAGGCAGACTTGTTGTTCAGACTGAAGACTGGAGAAGTTTCTGACGACAACAACGCTAGAATCAATTGATTAGGCATGATTTTAAACTGAAACAAGTCACAGTTAAGAGAAGGAACACTACTTATCAAAATGCCTGTACTTCGTGCTAAAAGCTTATATAATCGTACTATTTTGATCGTAAACACAAAAGCTTACTGTTGAATTGATTTAATTTTAGACCTACACCAGCACTGCAGATACACTATTTTTTTTTGAGTAGAAAATAGTTTAATAATTGTTAAATACCGGAACACTTAATGTGCAATACTGGAATGACCATAAAAAACAACGTCATTAACATGAGAAGCAGCCCGAATTGCAGCCAGTTTCCTGCTCATTTAGCAAAAATTAATTACATCTTCACAGGCAAGAGAAACATTCATACCAAGCACAACCTGAGCAAGCAATGCTAAAGAAAAGTCAGCTTTTGTTGCTTAACCATCCTTTTTAAAAAGGATAGGTTAATGTCAACAAGATCTTCTCCGTCCCCTAAGCAAAAAGATCTTAATAGAAGGACGCAGAAGGGAGAGACAAGACACAAAAAGCAGATGGCACCAAGTCTTTTTGAAACTCTCAGTAAGGAGAGGAGGGAAACGGTTTCCCTAGCAAACACACTCCTGAATCAAGAGGAATGTTGCTCGACTAACTTAAAAATAAGGTATTAGAAAAGATGAAAGATATGTCTTCTACTGCAAGGGAAAACTTTCAGAAGAAATTGTGTTTTGTTTCAAGGTGTACCCTAAAAAAGGGGAGGAAAAAAAAAGCGAACCTCTGTCTATCCTTAATGTTCATCTGGTTAAAACAGAAAGGATTTTTTTTTCCTTGGTTTATTTCTGGCAGCGCTCGCCATTTCACAGCACATTTAGCGCACACGGAATTGATCGATACCGCTACAGACACAAGACTAGACTATCCATTTACTAACCACAAGAAAACGTCCTGTTCAGCAAAATCCTGTACATTATAACACTGAAATTTTAAAAGCCACTGTTATACAGATCTCATTACTGCCTTACACCGGTAACACCGAGAAGCTGAGCGCCCGTCCACTGGCTTTCAGACGGATCGACTACACCTCTGCACACCGTGCAAGAACGCTAAAAAGTAAACCTCGACCTACACAGGGGACTGAACACACGCGCAAAGCGTCAGCAGAAAGTGCCAGGCTTGCTGGGTAAACCAATATTAGATTCATTGCCCAGCTCGAAATAGTTTTTGTGCGAAACTGATGGAGCTTCCAGCAGAAACGTGCCAACAGTTCCCGCAACCACTGGTTGCGACCATAACAATGGTCCTCCTAGAGGAGCGTGGGGACATCCTCACACCCTGCTGGCTTCTCAGGACTCGGAGATGGCGTGTGGGAAATCCAACTTTTGCTGGTTTAAAGAGAAAAGTAGTAGCTTTTTTTTTCCCCCCCCTCACTACAAGTCAGTGACGCATGGAGTAGCAAAACACAAAGCTTGACAAATTATTTAGAAACTGAAAGTCTTGCATTTTCAGCCTAATCCTGTGCACACATGTACATGTGTACACACCCCTTGCTACCATTAAAGGAAGAGTGAATGCTTTCAGAGCAGTACCTATTCTCAATTAATGAAGCATTAATGACGGTTGCCATTCACCAGTGAAGGGTTCAGAATAAGAGGTCTAATTGAAGTTAAGAGTATTTCAGCTGGGTTATTCTTATTTAAGAAACCACCATGAAACACCAGTAATTGCACTGCCAGATTACTGGATGTGACACTAGGTGGTTATGTCTCCACATTTGTTCCACACAATTGATCTGAAATCCAAGTGCTGCACGCATGTTAAGTGTGTGTTATACATATTTTTAAGAATAATGACGAAAACAGCTTCTGCCTTTGCAGTCACTGCCATTCTCAAAGATGTATCATCTGAAAAAAGAGATTTCTCCTCATTCATGGTAATCAACAAAGTTACCTCAAGCTTTCCCATGCTGACCCAAAAGCCTTACGTTTAAAAAAGAACATTCACTTACCTGAAGAACAAGAGATAAGAAAAACGGCGAACGCCAACTTAGTAGCAGCTCCCATTTTCCAATGCTGTTAAAACATTTAAGTGTCTTTAAGCATCCAGTTTCCTGGGTCCTGCAAGCTGGAAAATCTCCCCTCTTGCTGAACTGCTACAAAGCAATCTACAGCAACATTTCTGCAGCAGATAATATTCATAAAACAGTAAAATCAGATTTCTTTAGACGATATCCCTCCGTCCTCTTCTAGCGAGAATCCGGCTTGAGGGATGGATATATTTGGAACTGTGTTTCAAAACACACGTGTCGTTTGGCTTCTGTACAAACGGTGGCAAAATTTAATTCATAAAAGTATGCTACGAATCCACTTTTTTTTTTTAAAAAAAAGGAAAGAAGTCAACAACTAAGCTGCTGGACACGACGAAGTCTCTGAGCAGGCTCCAAGTTTTGCCCACATCAAGCTCTGTGGAGCATCCCTCGTGGGTGCCGAGTGTCGAGGAGTCGGAGCGAGATCAGCAAACGCGTCCTGGCTCCCCTTATTCAACATGTAGTGTTTGGGAGAAAAGCAGCTCCATTTCAATTCCGAACCTCACAAAGTCTCCCGGCGAAGGAAGGAAGCTTTGTCAGTTTCTTGACGAAAACTACCTTAAATTAAAAAAAAAAAAACCCAAACAAAAAACAACCTACACGTGGGCAACACTTCAGTTTTCTTTGATAACGCTGAGGGATTTAGCATAGCCCAGAAGGAAAGGGGAGAAACAACAGTTTGGTAAGAAACCAACCTTCAGGCTTCCCAAAAAGTGGAAAATCTCGAGTCCTTCCGCCGCTCACGTTTTCCTCCGTCAACAGCAACCCCAGCACTCCCGAACCTCAGCAAGATTTCAAATTCTTTTAAGAGATTTCCATCCTCCCCCCCTCTCCAAGAGGCTATATTTGGTATTTAAACACCGAAGACAGACCG
>NW_009696479.1:11680-23476 GCF_000703405.1 Apaloderma vittatum | reverse complement strand
GGTGTGTCAGCCACTCCTCCCAGTTTTCTGTGCATTCTATTCCCTCATCCAGGTTGTTGATACATGTATTGAACAGCACTGGCCCCAGTACTGACCCCTGAGGGACTCCACTAGACTCTGTCCCATTGACCACAACTCTCTGACTTCTTTCCTTCAACCAGTTCACAATCCACCTCACTACCTGATCATCCAGACCACATTTCCTCAGTTTAGTTACAAGGATGCTGTGGGAGATGTTGTCAAATGCTTTACTGAAATCCAGATAAGGCCCGTCCACTGCACTGCCGTCATCTATCCACCTGGTTATGTCCTCATAAAAGGCTATCAGGTTGGTCAAACATGACTTCCCCTTGTCAAAGCCATGCTGACTGCTCCTAATGACCCTCTTATCCTCGATAGGCCCAGAGACAGCACTGACGATAAGTTGTTCCATCACCTTTCCAGGCATGGAGGTGAGGCTGACTGGTCTGTAGTTACTGAGTTCCTTCTTTTTGCCCTTTTTGAAGACTGGAGTGACATTTGCTTTCCTCCAGTCCTCCTGTTAATGTACCACAGACCGAAAGGGTTTTACACAGAATCTTCTCATAAAGTCCTATAAAATCAAGAATGATCTCAAAAACAGTTTTATTCCATCTTGTTGTTTAAAAGCCAATATTTTAACATAATGGAGTTGTCTTTAGGGCTAAGGAAAACTTTCTTTTCATTTTCAAAACTTTTTTCTTTTCATTTTCAAAACTTTTTTTTTTTCATTTTCAATGAAAATACTTCCCATTCAAAGGTTAAGTAACTGTAGATTTTAAGATATATATATCAAAAGGTTATTTTTTTCTTATTAATTTCCTTTACCACAGAAAAGGGAAGTTGACAGTTTGTAAAGAAGCTGAAAATGGAATAAATTCTGTACAAGGGAGGCAGTCCACAACAAGGAGTACTGGGAAGTGCCAGCCTATGGGAGACATCTCTGTAAGATGTAGTTTACTGGGTAACCTGTTTTACAGTCTTTCAGTTGACCTTCCTGAGATGCTATATTCATCTTGAAATTAGTGGTTTTACTATGACTGAATGGGTGCTGAAAGTGAAATTCTGTCTCTCCCTACTTCATGCCAGAAGGTTAATAAGATGCTCTTTTTCTTCCATGTCATATATAGCTGAGGATCACAACCTCTGAGCTAATCAAAACAGAGAATTTGTGTTTCAGCTATGTTCCTGCCCTATGTCCCATGTCCTTGTTAGGGGACAGTTTCAGGAATGTTTGTGAGAATGGTGATTCTTAAAAATATGTTGTCAGGTTTTGAATTCAAGATGTAAATATTCACTCTGAAAATAGAAAGTTACAGTTCTTCTTTGCCAGTGTGGAAAGAGAAAAGTATTGATGTTTAGACAATATCTGCATCAACACTAAACAAGTGAATTAGAAATTAGAGTAAGGAGTGGTAAATAGATGCTCAGGGATGTTTGGCTCTAGGCACACAAAAGAAATGTATTACTTTAAAAAAATCAGACGGAATCCTTTTTCTTGTAAAGATCATATAACACAAAGTTGTGAACTGCTCACTCAAGGTTGCTGTTGTAGTTCTGCGGTGCATGAGAGCTCTGAGCCCTAAGGTATGATAGAGAGTAAGCACTTTCTGTCTCTGCTTGCATTCCTGACCATGAGCAAAGGATTCCTGGGTGAGCGAGCTCTTTTCTGTGCTGCAGTGTGCGGTCGCACAGTGCCGTAGTGCTGCACAGACATTTTTCGCTGTTTGTCGCCTCCCACCTCTCCAGCACTCTGCGCGGCTGTTAAGGAAACTATTCCTGCAGCTCTTAGGCTGCGAAGTTAAAGTGGCTCTTTCATGAAATGTTTACAGGATAAACCAAACTTTTTTTGCCTAATCTTCTGGGAATTGCAAAAGGAGAAATCATACAGAAGCGTGGGCTTTTTGCCTCTGTTAAATTTAAGAAGAAAGCAAGGAGGGCCAAAGCAAGAAAAGACACTAGAGCATATCCTGTGACAATAAGAAACAAAATTCATTTTCAAGTGCTCCACTTAATGATACCTTGGAACTTTCTCATGAAGCTGGAATTACTACTTTAGTGCTGTTCGCTACTGTCTCACATTCCAGCATGAGAAGGTGTTTAGCTTGAAACGGTTTTAAAGGTCTTACCAGAGCTTCCTGCCCTCACTGAAGGGAGAGCTCCTTTGTTCACATAATGTGCAAACTGCCTCATACAGTCTGGCAGGTTAGGGTGAAATGACACCAGTTTCAGGTTATTGAATACTGTACTAAAAGCTCCCTTGTTTCTTTTACTGCTACCCAGGCAGCTGCAGCATCCTTTCAGGAGGAACAGGAAACTCCAAAGCAGAGGCAGATGGGTGCCCAGAATAGAAGCTGCGAATATTATCTCTAGCACACAGTCCCTCTCACTGATCAGGATATTTGGTGTGATTCACTTTATCTACCTCACTGAGAATTTCTAAGCATCCATTAGCTCTGCAAACTGGACTTCAGAGTCATCATCCTCAGTTGTTGAAAAGAATATAAAGATGCAAATATTTTAATATATGCAACTATACAAAGAAATTGGCTGATGGTTGAACTTGAACTATCAAGAAGACACTGAAATCAAGTAGAATGATAGTGCTTGATCTTTCTGGAAATGAGCCTGTAAGAAAAAGTTGCATCTGTACTGCAAGTAGAAGGCCAAACAGTATGCTTTCTAATACAACTTTTAAGGCATGTTGCAGAATTTTAAGACCATGTAGGCAGGGACCTCCAAATGTTACCTAGTCCAAACACAATCTCAGACCAAGTCCAGCTGGTGTAGATTGCTCAGGACCTTGTTTAATCTTTTTGACTATCTCTAAGGTTTGAGTTCCCACAACCTATTCCAGTGTTTGAC
Source organism: Apaloderma vittatum (assembly GCF_000703405.1). Lineage (NCBI taxonomy): Eukaryota > Metazoa > Chordata > Aves > Trogoniformes > Trogonidae > Apaloderma > Apaloderma vittatum. The sequence goes on along the minus strand of NW_009696479.1, from coordinate 20,593 downwards.
TAGCCTGATGGTAATTATTTTTTTTTCATTTATAATACATCAGGCTTTCTCATGCTGAACCTTGTCCCCATTGCCTCTCATCCTTCAGTTGTGCAGCTCTGAGAAAATATTTGCTATATGTTCACCACACCATCCGGTTAGGTATTTGTAGACAGCAATAAGATTTGTTACAACTTTTCTTCAAAAGAAGGAACAAGCCAGCTTCCTCAGCCTTGCGTAGCAAGTGCTCCGGGCCCATAACCATTCCACAACACCTTGCAAAAATGCAAACTTGCAGCTTAGTGTTTATAGTTCTCAGAGTGCTGGGAAGAACACAAAACACATTGTACCCTCCTAAGTGTTACCTCATTAGGGCTGTTTTGTCTGCCCACTGTCTACCATCTGAGACTACCTCAAGGCAGTGTGATGGAGTACTTGTAGGGGTGGACAGGTGGTCATGCCCAACCTGTCCTTCTTGCAGACAAGTTCATGACTAGACTTGCACTAGGAATTTTTCCCTTCAGTATTAATTAAGTCTTGCTTAATATTGTAGGCCTGAGGTAAATTAGCTCAAATAATGAGCTCAAATAAATGGTAAGGTTATATTTAAAAGTCGGTGTAGATGGAGCATGAGCCTCAAGTCAATCACACAAAAAAAACTAGAGCAAGTCTGAGAAGTTTTCAAAACAGGATAAACTCACACGGAAAATAAGCAACAAGACTGGATTTCCCTTAACTGTGCTGTTCATTAGCCTTCTTACTAGACCAGACTGCCTCTCACAGTCTGATATAATTCACACTCGGTATTTCTGCATTTCCTCACTTGGGCTTCTGACAAGTGTTTTTAGGCCTAGAGGGAAAAAGCTGCTTGTTTTCATGAAATGAAAACTGAAGGATTTTACTTTTTTGCTGTTGACTCTTCACCCCCGAAATAGAAAGTAGTATCTCTGCTTTATCTGTCTGGGAAAGTGAAACCCTTGAGAGTTTGTTCCCTTTATCCACATGTTGACCTGTCCCTGTTGTTGGGAGGCAGGTGTTTCAGGTAGAAACACACACATTTGGGAGAGATTTAAAAAGTCCATCCAGTGTAGGAACTTCATAGTACAATAGCAGTTCTTAAGGTTGCTAATGGGCACAGTGCAGTGGCTGCATATGAAACAAAACATACCTCTCAGCCTTAAGATGCAGTTAGTCACCTAAAGGTGTTTTACACCAAACTATTATGTTTACCTTATCTTACCTTTCAGGACGTGAACTGAAAATTATCTTTTTAATTGCTCTTTTGAAGCAGGAAAGTAAGAAAGAAGATGTTAATAGTGAAGAAAATTCCAGCTTATTATGTTTTCTGTCATTTGGATTATTTTAGTGGGGCTTTTTTTTGCAAACCTCTGAGCCGTTGTGCTGCCCATGATATATTTCTTAGATAACTCAAAGGTGGTTACAATCCTATTAATTTATGGCTTTGCTATAATGCTACACTGAGAGGAATCTCATTAGAGGCAGGACTCCTCTTTCTTTCTTAATTATATAGGACTAGAACTATTTTGTAGACTTAAGTCTTTCATACTAATACTACATATACTATTTTGAAAGAGGACATGAAAATTGGACTTTCTTCATGCTCTTATTCTTTCTGTCCTTCCCACACAGCCTTTTCTTTCCCACTTATATTTGGTCCGCCTGTCTCCTTTCTTGTGTTCCTCTAGGGTCTTTCTCCTGATGAGATATTTGTGTGTGTGCAAGGTGAACAGTTCTGTTCAAATGAAAAACAGATAAACAGCCTAGCTAAGGAATGGCTAATGCTAGCCTGTGTCCATTCTCTTCCTAATGATGTTAGTGGATTGTTAAAGCCGCAGGCTACATGAAACGTGTTAATTTGTTTCCTCTGCTTTTAGCAATCCTAATCTGATAGCTTTTCTCAGCATTTCTTAAGAGGATGTTGACCATTTTGAGTATTCCAGATTCATAGATTCTGAAGTCAACCCAAACCTCCAGGAAACTCTCAGGAAGTGACATATTCAAGGTAATACTGCTGTGCCCACCAGACTCTTTGGTAATTGCATCATCTGGAAGAAGATACAAAAAAGTACAAAAGAGCAAAGCATGTGAGAAGAAGCAACATAGAGACAACAATTCAAGAATTATATACTCAGCACTGATGAAGCTGCACCTTGTGTACTGTGTTCAATTTAGGGCACTGGAGTACACTGAGGTGCTGAAGCAGATCCAGAGAAGGGCAACAAATCTGGGGAAGGGTCTGGAGAACATGTCTTGTGAGGGGCAGCTGAGGGAACTGGTATTGTTTAGTCTGGAGAGGAGGAGAGTGAGGGGAGACCTCATTGCTATCTGCAACTACCTGAAAGGAGGTTGTAGTGAGGTGAGTGTTGGTCTCTTCTCCCAAGTTACTAGTGATAGGACAGGAGAAAACGGCCTTAAATTGCACCAGGGAAGTTTTAGATTGGATATTAGGAAAAATATCTTTACTGGAAAAGCACTGGAACAGGCTACCCAGGGAAGTGGTGGAGTCACCATCCTTGGAGGTGCTCAAAAGATGTGCAGATGTGGCACTTCAGGACATGGTTTAGTGGTCATGGTAGCGTTGAGTTGATAGTTGGACTTGCTCTTTTAGATGTCTTTTTCAGCCTTACTGATTCTGTGATTCTATGACTGTGGTGTTCAAGGCAACTGTCAGGCTAGTAACCGTAATCTAAATAGCCCACTAGAGGAAAAATTCTCTACTTTAAAAAGTGCATTTTCAAAATACTCAGCATTTGGCATAATTTTATTTAAATTTTGTGCTTGAACATCCATTTCCATCATAAACAGAAAAGGCCAGTTGTATGAGCTTTTGGAGACGCCTTTTAAGGTGAAAAATACCAAAATGCTATGCCTGCACTACTGTCTTCAAGTGCTTCTCTTGGCCCTGTTTTCACAAGGCTGTTCTGCAAACCCTGACTGAACCAATCTTGCTGTGCAGTGGCTGAATGGCAGATACTGCTCAGAGGTTTAGTGGTTCCCATATTAATAGACCAACGAGAAATAGGATATTCTCCTTCAGAAACAACTGTGTCTACCCAAAATTACTGAAAAAAGCCCATGTGGGTTTTTTATTTTTTGAGCACACGCTTGCAGCAATGCTATTAAGAGACAGCGAACTCGCAGAACTTCACTTCTAGTTGTAGGGCATGTTCTCTTAAGGCTTGATTCTTTTCCGTGCCTTGATCATTTCATGTTATTCATTCACTAAAAAAAAAAAAAAAAAGAAGCTTTTTTTTCAGAGGCTGAGGTGTTTGGAGATGAACATTTGAATTTGCATATTTGGAACTGATTCATCCCTTGGTGCCAGGAAGTTCTCTCTGCTGCGGGGAGAGGATCTGCAGCTGGCCGATGCTGCCTCCAAGGCAGGCGATGCTGGCAGGAGAGAAAGCGTAGGCAAGGTGCCCAGGGAGAAAGCTGATTCACAGCTTCCCCCTGGCAGCTTCTGCAAACGGAGCACCCCCTGGGTAGTGCACAGAAGCTATTTCACATTAGGCACATACCATGCCTTTGGCAACTGGCATGTTAGGCGGTATATGCTGGTGCTAGATGTGAGAACAGCAGGCAGCACGTCATGGCACTTGCTGCTGGGGATCTGGGGAGTCTTGCTAGCAGAGCAGGCAGCATGCAGAGGTGGTAACTGAAGGCACAGGAATTTTTTTTTTCTAAAGCAACCTAATTAATTTAAACGCATCGTGTGTATCTGTGCATTCAAGTGCACAGCAATATTTTAAATGCCAGCATGATGCATTTTAGTCTGCTTATAGGAAAATGGATTTCAGTGTAATTAAAAAACATATCGTGTTCCTTCTCACCCCCGCACAGTTCAAAAAAATGCAGAAATGCAATACGGATAGTACCAGCAGCTAAGGACAGAAAAATTGTACATGCAGGAAGTCAGGGAATTAATTAAATTTTACCTAAGGAAAAGAATATGCAGTCAGTCATCCCCAGTTTAGAACTGTTCAATTGCTGGGGATTTCTAGAGGCAAAGAGAGACTGAGTACTCTGTCAGCAGAGACAGAAGAGACTGAAGTTACTCCACAAAGCCTGTGAGCCAAAATTATTTTAGTCTTATGCCTGGACTAGCTCCATAGGCCTGGCATCATTCCCTCATGGATAGAAAGACTGTACAGTGAAAGTGATAACAACAAATCCTTCCTCTCTGACCTGCACTTCTCCCAGTGTCTTTTGAGAGAGCTCAGTAATGCCCCACCAGGAGTGATCCTTGCCTGGATCTCCTGATCATTCTTACTGGAATTGCACTGGATCAAATGCCAAAAATCAACTGACAAGATAGAAGAAGTTTTTTCTCAACTCACTCATTTGCCATTTCACCACTTTTTTGTTTTTGCTGGCTCTTGTTATTTCCTCAGATTGTCTTTATATCTGCAATGGTTTTAGGCTTTAAATTTTCCTGTTACTTCTGTTAAGGCCTGTTGTGTCAGTAGCATACTGCTAAGTAAGAAATGCTAGCCATATTTTACATATGAAAAAGTAATATTTAGCACTTTTGCTAAAACTAAATTCGTGTGATTAAGTGCTCCTTCTAGTTAGGCTGAATACAGGGAAATAATTAACATTTAAATCTAAATTTAGCTTGTTTTTGGTTTTGGCTTACAAGACATCTTTGTGAACCTTTGATATTTATAAAGGTCTGACTTCACATGCTTTTGTAGGTATATTTGCGAAGACTAGAACTTAGGTTTAGGCTTAAACATGAAACCACAGACTGAAGATGCACTGAACTATTAATTATCTGCATACCTGTGCTACAGAGCTTATGTTGCCTCTTGAATCAATTCAAATGAGCTTCTAGTGAGCTTTGAATGCAGTTTTCAGAAGTGTTCAGTGCTAGCCTGGTTCTGCTCCTTTTGAAGCCGGTGATAAAACTTACACAGATTTTAATGAAAATAAAAGAGTGCAAGATACTTAAAAGGACTCATTGTGTCTTGCCAGCCAGGCTAAGTTAAGGTTTCACAACACAGGACATTTTCTTCCCTGACATAAGGATACAATGTATACCCAGTCATCTCAGCAATGTGAGAGGACCAGAAGCAATGCAGACTACGGGAAAGATAAAATCATCTGGGAGAGAAGAGCAGGAGGACAAGAAGAGTGATGAAAGAAGAGATAATAGAAAGAAACAACAAAGAGGAAGAAAGAAGAAAGAACTGTCGACTTCAAGGTTATTAGAGATCATGAAAAGAGGAAAGGAGGAGGGAGGAACAGAGAATGAACACATCAGAAAAAGGGGACAGAGAAAAAGGAACCAAAAGGGAGAGAGAGAAAATTTAAAATTACCAAGAAGAGACAATGAAGAGGGAAATGCATCTGGAAAAGGAAGGAGTAGAATGTGGAACAGGAACACTGGGGAGAAATATGGATTGAAAGCAAATAGTGGGACAAAAGCAAATGGAGCTTCCTGCTCCACTGTAGTAAAAGCATAACAGATTGAAAATAGGAAGACAGAGGAAAGAAAATTGAAGGATTAAAATACTGAAGAAGTATGTAGATATGTAACTTCACTGATGAAAATTAAGAGAAAATAAATCCATCCTAACAAAACAATTTTTCATTACAAATTCACAGATAGGTTGTATAGGTAGAGGGTTTTTGTCTAGGCATCAAAGGAATTCAGAAGTCAAATGCTGCGGTAAAAAAGCAGACAATGAAAGACGAGGTAAAAGTGGAAAAGCATCTGTGTTCATACTGGAATTAGAACAGGCAATGGCTTTTCTTCTGTGTCTTTGTGAGAAAAAGGATCAGTAGCATTCCCACTTCACACACTTAATTAGAGCTTGATGGTCTACCAAAATACCAGGGACTGAAAATAAGATTTAGAGATTTACACATCCAGATTACTTGAACAGAGCTGGACAGAATGGTAATATCTGGGAGGCATTGCTCTGACTGCTCAGAAAGGCAAAGGCAAAATGAGTTGCTGTTTTCTGTCCAGTTCCTGCTAAATAGGTGTTTGCATAACAATAACCACAACCCTGAGTGCTGCCAACACTCCTGTGGCCAAAAAATCTCCCCTGAGGGCTGCATAGACCTGTTTATGGTCTCTCTTCTTGCCCAGGAATGGTCTCTGCAGGTTAGCGGTGAGTGGTATAGGAAGGAGCTGGAGGAAAATGTATTCTCTCTTTTGACCTCAAATAGTTGGAAAGGGAACTTGTTTGTCAAGAGCTGCAAACCTGTTGTTCTTTAACAAGCACTCAAATTCGTGGAGGCATAGCCACACAGTAATCCTACCGTACCTTGCAGAAAGCTCCATTTCCTAACTTGACAAAGTTTCTTCTCATCCCTTCCCTTTCTTGCCCGCTACCCATTTTTTTCTCCTTCCTCACATATCCAAGTAAGGAAACTGCAAACACAATATCTTTACAGGTTTTCTTTTGTAACCTTTCATTTCTGGACTACCTGACTAGGAACAAAAAAAAAAAAAAACAAACCACAATACTTTGTTTATGAATCTACATGTGGTTTCAGAAGATACACAGCTTTATGTCTGCAGACAGAGCAATGAATAAGAAGCTCTACCTCTAGACCGTTTTCCTCTTCTATGTAAAGTCATTTAGCTTCTCTATGCCCCAATTTTCTTCTGCCAAATTCCTCCATTTTTCAAAGCAGTATTGTGAGATTTTATCCATTAATGTTTGTAAAATACTTTCAGATCTTCAGATGAAAGGTAGAAATGCAAAGCATTATTGTGTCTGTCTTCCAGCCTCACAACCTTTGAATTCCATTCATGGTGATTCAGTCAAATAGAATCTCAAATATATGCAAACAACCAGAAATAAAAAATTCTACATTTGACTATGAAAAAATCCCACAGGAAACAATTATATTTCTCTAGCCCTTTTAAACCTTCAACTGAAAATCGCACCTCTATACTATAGGGATTGACAGCATGGTGAAAACAAAACTATGGGGATGATATAATTTTCTATGAAACCCCAGTTATTTTGCGGTGTAGAACATCCTGAAGAATCATTCTGGAATTCTTGCACAACTTACTGGTTTACTCCCCCATTCAATTTAATATGAATTTTGCTTTAAAGATTTAACTAGTAATTTATAGGATACATATCCTGTCTGGTAGGCTAGATTATTTATAGGTGTGTTCAGGGGAAGATTGAATCCATAATGTAGTAGGTACTGAGGGCTGTAAACAAAACAATAAATGATCAGTATTCAGAGCTGATACACCAGCTTACTAATAAGAAGTCTTGAAAGGGATTTTGTAGCAACCCTTAGCAATTGAGTCCTGGTATAGTTTGGTAGGTCCTAGAAAGGAGTATTTTCTGATGGCTCTTGGCAACACCACTGTGAGATAAATTAATGGCTTAATTCAGTTCCATGGGAGCAAATTTCCTCAGCACAAAACTAAAATGTTGAAGCAGTTTGCCATAATCAGAACTGGCAATGTTTTTCAACTTTATTAGTGCCTGTTATTATACCTTTATTACTAGAGTGTCCACTGAGTGCTATTATTAATCTCCCAAGAGCAATAGCTAAAAAACCAGTACGCAGATAACATACAAACCTGCCAAAACTAGAGCCTAACTTAAGAAGTTGCCCTTTCCTTGGTGAAAACCAGGTTGTAGTGATAAGATTAGTGAGGTTGAAACTGTGCAGAGGGAGAGGGCTTGGTGCAGGACATAGAAGGGTCGAATGGTGGCTGAAGAGGCAAGAGACAGAGAGAAGAAGGTATGTTGGTTACAGTTGGTAAAATTGTCTCTGATGATTAAGTTAAACATTATCACTCTACTGAGCGAAAAATGCAACCATGTGTTACAATGAGCTGACTTTTCTTTGTGTGGTGTGCTGAATCTGGGCTTGTATAATTCTAGGTCCAAGGTTTCCATTCAGATTTATACATAAAAACTGATCAAGCCTTAAATTAGGCAGGATTTGACTGAGATGGAAATAGAATTCACTGGGTGACTGAATCTCAGCTGAGGGATTCTGGGAGAGAGAAAGAGGGAGCCTGAGCCCAAGCCTCAGCACAGGCTCTGTGCTGTGGTCAGGCTGTGTGCCCTGCAAAAGCTTCCATGAGCTTCTTTGCTTTCACAGACTCACAGAATCACAGAATGTTAGGGGTTAGAAGGGACCTCGAAAGACCATCTAGTCCAGCCCCCCTGCCAGGGCAGGATCACCTACAGTAGATCGCCCAGAAACGCGTCCAGGCGGGTTTTAAATGTCTCCAGAGAAGGAGACTCCACAACCTCCCTGGGCAGCCTGTGCCAGTGCTCTGTCACCCTCACAGCGAAAAAGTTTTTCCTAACGTTTTGTAGAACTTTCTGTGTCCCAGCTTTGTACACATTGCCCCTTGTCCTATCACTAGACATCCCTGAGAAGAGCCTGGCTCCATCCTCCTGACACTCACCCTTTACATATTTATGGTTTAGATATAATTTATGTTTTTATATAAACCAGTTCAACCAAAGCTATACACAATAAAGAGGACAAAATTACTTCAGTTCTATCTTTGCACCTTTGTGCAACATCCTGTTTGGTTTTATGCTAGTTGAGCTATAAGTATAAATATGCAAGCTATGTGTAAGCTTATCTAGCTCTTGTAGACCTAGATAAAAGCCTAGGAGTGTAGGTTTAGGTGTGGATCTTATGTGTAGTCTGCTATGCTGGTGTGACTTGTGGGGTTTTTTTCTGAGCTGAGCTTGCAGCAAGACTTGTAGCCAATCATTGGCATTTGCAAAATCCCTCCCAGAGCCCATTTTGGCATTTCATCCATTTTTTCCCCACTCCCAGAAACCTCCCTAATTTTCTTCAAGCTCCTGAAAGTCTTTTTTTAATTGCTGCACACCTTCAGGCCTTTCCTAGGTGAAGAATGAGTAGTGGGGTTTGAGTGTATTTATCTGTGCGTCTCACCTT
>NW_009696479.1:0-11649 GCF_000703405.1 Apaloderma vittatum | reverse complement strand
TTCCTGCTTTTGAATCTAAGCCCTGTATTGAACCCAGCTGCCACAGCTGTTGCTCTTCTGTTGCCTGTGCTGCTTTCTGCTTATGCTTATGTTCCCGAAGAAGCTTCTCTGGGATGTTCTGTGAAATGAATGGGACCTGAAGGCAGTGCTAACTGCATTCCTCTTCATTAACAAGCTCTTTCTTTTACTGGATGCCCTGAATTTGTGGTAAAGTGCTAGTGTTATGTGTTCTGAACTTCACTCTTTACAGGGTGACTTCCTTTTGTCACCTCACTCTTTACAGTAGTCAAGTATTTCCTTTGCTGCAATAAGATATTATGTAGAGTCTACAAATAAGCTTCTGATCCTGCCAAATTACATTCACTTTCAATAAGCGAGGGAACTGTATATCTCTTTTTCTACTTACTCTGATACTCATTTTCAAAGAGTTTCACATCACTTCCCTCTTTGAAGCCCCTGTACATACGTTTTTCTGGCATTGTTGCATGTATGTAGGATTGATTAGTCAAATATGTATAGGTAGTAGTTGATAGGAAAGTTGTAGGGTATATGCAACTTCTATGTATGATCAGACATTCTGAAAATACGAACTCACACTTCCAATACGTCAAGGACTTGTAGTTGGCTCTTTATCTAATCCGCTTAGGATAGCAAATAAATATTGTAATAACTTTATAGTTGAAACAGACTGCTATATCTATATCCTATATTTTACAGTGGTTATAAGCACTTTTCACAGACTGGAAACAGCAGTAAAAAGAAATGTTGCAGAGTTCTAAAATGTTCTTTTCCAATGCACTAACCTCTCATTTATTGTGTTACATTTAGGTCCATATAAGCTTATGAGACTTGAAACAAATATTATAATGCCAGAATCAAAATATGAGAGGCCCTTCTAAAATGCTTGCCTACATAAAAACATCTTATGTTTTAATCAAAATTATGATTTTTAAAGTAATGTGAACTGCACACAGCCCTTTGTGAAGATTCTTAATTCAGTTTGTAGCAGGATGTTTTCTTTTTTTAGCTTCAGTTGCTTAACATTTTTTTTAATGACACAGAAATGAGCTAGTTTTTAAATTGTGCAAGACTGTACAAATGGTTGAGGTATAATGGTCTAATTTTAAGACTGATTGATTGGATATACTGGTGCATCTTTTAAATCCTGTTTGTTAAGACGCTATTAATCATGCCTGCCTGTAGCAAAAGTCTTGGAAAAGATGAGAAAACCCATTGTTCACTTTTGATAATAGCTTATTATAAAAAAGATTGAAAATAGCTTCAAATAGCATGGGTTTGTAAAGGAAGAATACTTCTAGTACCTCAGATGGGCTTCAAAGGAACAGATTCATGGCTCCTTATTCTCCTTAATTTATTTGAATGCCATGGATATTTAGAGCCAAAGTATAGTCAATTCCTTTAATTAATTCTTATTCTCATATCTTTCAACTCAACACCTTTAGAGTCTTCAGCCAGGCTTCAGTGATGCAGTTGGTCTTGATGGTAGCAAAAAATAGGTGTTGTAGATCACTGAAGATACCTAGCATTAAAAAAAAAAACAGATGAAACAGGAGATTGTCTCTCTGCAGTTCTCAAAACATTTGCCAAACCAAAAAAAAAAAGTGAGAACATCTAAATATTTAGATATGATAGTATTTAAAATATAAGACTCTTTATATAAGATGTCCTAACTATATGATTTTTAACTTAAAGAAATAGTCCAAATTTGTGTTAGCCATGTGCAACAACAGCAAAGAGTGAATGGCAAAGGCCACATAGTCTGAGCTATGGCTTCTTTACCGAAGGCTGCATTTTTACCTGATTTTTATCAGAAAAAAACCTGCAAAAATCAGGTGATTTATCTTTCTGCTTGTAGAAAGACTGATGTGTGATGTCAGCATGTATATTGGTCCTTAAGATAGTAAGTGTCACAGTAATACTCACACCTTCTAGTCAGGATCATGATCTTACACTTGGTCCTGTGCAAAGACGTAAAGCAAAAGAAAAGGAGAATTGTCTTTAAGGATGTTGTTTAGACTTCTTGTCTACAGTGTGCAGGCTGTTTTTGACATAGAAGAGAAACATCAGTGACAGAGTGAACCCCACATGTTTTACCACCTTATATCGTGGAAGTGCTACTGTATTTCAGTGTTTTCTGTAGAATAACTGAACTTGTTCAGATGAAGACTGTGTGAGAATTCCATTTAACAAATTCCAGTGTAATTTGTTTCTTTGAAAATTGCATTGATCTTGTTTGAAATTTGGCCCTGCTGAGCTCCTCAGAAGTAGCTAATGCTTACTAACTTTAAATAGCTAAAATTCAGCTCATTGGAGCATGAGAGCCCCATTGCACTGAATTCTAGGTTGCTTATTTGCTGATTCTAAGAAGTTCTCAAGTCTCTGCAGAAACCTTTGTGAAACAAAAGTTTACCAGTATGGACCAACTTTGAGGAAAGTACACATGTAACAAAAGGGTAAAAACCAAAGCCTGCACAAACTCTGGATTCAGATAGTGAAAGAATTCAATTTTATGGAAATCTGATGTTTCAGAACGCAACATCTGAATTTGTGTGTGTGCTTTTTAAAATCTGAATGCTTTCTTCAAATGAAGATTTAAACCATGGCTAAAATGCAAAACTCAGGCTCAAAAAAAGTGACTTTCTGGAATTCATGTGGCATTTGTCTGTTCAGTAAAATGAATATAAATTAATTCTTCCTTTCTCTTCTCTGTGATTTAGTGTAGCAGTTCAAATACCAGCTAAGCATTTTTCTTAGCGTTATAGTTTAGCTTATTCTGTGGTGATCACAATCATCTCTGCAATGTAGAAAAAAACATCCATTTCTCTGATGACTCTAATGCTGTTCCACTCTTAAAAATTCCACTCATGGCTGTATTGGTGACTTCTCTGTCTGATGCTGTACCTTGGTGTTTGGGAGTATTTGGGTGGGTAACCATTTCTTGGCAAGAGGCCAGCATTACTTCCCTTCTATGCTTTTCTTTTTCCTTAGGCATTTCCTTAGCTTCATGGAGAGCTGGAGAGGTCTCTCCATGGTGTGACCTCAGGACATTGTGCATTGGGATTAGAGCAACAGCTCTGATGGAAAATAAACCAGCTCGCTGTCATGTTAGCCATTACCTAAGCATACACCATGGGGATATTCCATTTGTTGTCAACCCTATTCATACCTGGTGGAACCCTATTCATTCCTGGTGGTGTGGGGATGTCTGGCCACTGCTGGAAATCCCCATTAATCTGGTGATACTAGAGACATCCAGAAAGTGTTTGAGTGGGCAAGTGAGGAGTAGCAAAGAAAAACATTTTATGACTGAAAAAAGTATGTTTGTCCCTGGTGTGGAAGGAAGCTCAGGTTTAGCAATGGCTAGAGGTCCCCAGGGCTGGCACCTGTGGAAACAAGGACTGAGACAATGAATATTTTTTAATGGGCAGTTACATCTCTTCTGTCAGTAACGCTACTCCATATCTCTTCCTTTATTATTCTAGGTGTCCCACCCCTGGGTGTGATGGCTCTGGGCATATTACCGGAAACTATGCTTCACATCGAAGGTATGTAAAGATAAGATTTTGTTCTTTAAATCAAACAACTGAAATGCTAGAAGGGACCTCAACAGACCTCACTTCCTTCTCTCAAATCTGAAGTAGGATTGAGCTCTGTACATAGACACTGGTTGGTCTAACTCGCTCTATTTGTCATTGATGAATAACATTTCTTAGCTTCAGCATGGCTCTCTACCAAATAGGTAGGAAGATTTTTGCTAATATCTAGAAATTTTGCTAGAAAACTGATCCAGTTTTTCTACTGTCTTTGTTACCCCAAGGAAGCAATTCAATGTTCATAAGTTTCTGCTGCTTTACATTCTGAATGACTTAACTTTTCTCCTCACAACCTTACCTTTTCTGGATTCAAATCCTATTCCTGCATTTTTCTTCCCACAAAATATATTTCTGGATTGTTCTTGTCAATCTCTTCCAGACTCTTTTCATATTTCTTGAAATGCAAAATTGGACCCAGTTCTTTACTTCGTCTCCCAGCTGAAGCTTTGCCAGCTTTAATCAGCAGGATAAAGTACCTCATTCATTTAATATGCAGCAGTCTTGTTAGTAGATATCAGAATAAAGTTTGACTGGTTTTTAAATTGCAACACACAGTACTAATCTATGTCAATCCAGAAGAACAGAAGGACAAATTTATGGATGAAACCTGTTACCTTAATTATCTAACCTATATCTGTGATCCTTACCAAGGGCCAAAGAAAGGTTCATATTTACTGATTAGATTGTTGTTGGTAACCCCAAAATCAATTACAGTGGTACCATAGTAGAGGTAATGTTAAGAATGCTGTGTAATTAGCAATTCCCCTGTGGCTGTTTGAGAACTATAAATCAATAGAGAAGAGCTGCACCAAATTTTGTAAATAGCTATTCACTGTTTAATCACAGAACAATAGTGTGGCCCACCTCTCTTTTGTTAGAAAAATCTCATTGTTCCCCGTGCATAAATGTGTTGAGTGTGGATGTTTGTTTCACCAAGAGCCTGTAGGTTTACAGTTGACCGTGACTAGTTAATACACAGTTCCCAGTTTAAATGTATTTCTAGTAAAAGCAACAAACCATTTAAAGCCAAAACATAAACAGCAAAGGATTGAGAACGTGCTATACCTTTACATGCTGTAAAAACGAAAGATCACAATATCGATTTCTGTAATGCACAGCTAAACATCAAAAGTACATGTTACAGGATAGAGGAGAATATGTAAACATTTTAAAAGCATTTACATGATGTAGGAGATTAATCACATTTTCAAAAGGATTTGAGGTCAAATCTAGAACTACATTTAGCTATATATGGATTTATCAGCTCACACCTCTACCACCACTATGCTTCATGTAGCTATGTCCCAACTTCACAGTTTCAGGAAGATCTTTATGTATTTGGTCATCTATTTAACCAGAAACAGGCAGGACAGTGGAGATACAGAAGGCAGTGTCACAAACCAGGAACCTAAAAGCTGCCAAGGTTAGCGGGGAAGAATCACTGCATGTTGGCTCATTCTTTAAACCCTTTCCCTGGGTACTGTCTCCTGGCCACTGTAGGGCCAGACCTACTTTCATCTGTAAATTCTTGTATTTTTGTAGATGAGTGTTGGAGCAAGCTTTCATTTGATTTTATGGCATACTCAGTAGACATAAAGATATAAAAAGTAATTCTGCAAAACTAAGCCATCTGGAATTTGTCCAGCCCATTGGAATTTAACACATTCAACCTTTTGAAATGCCACCATGCCTATATTGACCACATAACTCATTCATTTCTCCTCTAAAATGCATCTAGGAGCCCTGGATCCCTTGCTGTCTGTGGCCATGGGGGCATCGACACTGAAGGAGTAATGTCTTAGCTTAAAACCACCGATGTCCTGGGGAGCCCTGGCACATTTACACGGAGCCAGCCCCACACTCTGCAGGTCATGACATCTGTCAAGGCCATTTCGAAGGTGCTGAGGCTGGCAAAATGCACACTCTTTAGAGGGGCAGCAAATCAGGAGCCTCAATCTGGAGCTGTTAAGTATGAAAGACCCCATAGCACATTCACAGTTAAGCTTTCTAATTCCCACACTGAAAACAGGCTTTTACTCTGCTCGCATCTGAGTTAGCTTTTACGACCTTTTCAGTTTCAGAAGGAAAGGAATGACAAACTTGTCTCCTAAATGGCTGCCACCATGCCTAGGTATCACCTAAAATGGCTGCTCAACAGCAAGCACACACGAAGGAAGATTTAACTCTGCCATAACTCTCTGCAAATCAATGTATGCAAGAAGCTATATCAGCATATACCGGTGTTCAATTCCCTTGTCTTTTATCTTCATATATAAGGAATTAAACTGCTATAAAAATGAAGAAATATGTTTACTTTGTAATAGCTTTTTGGTTATTATAGGATAAAAAATTAAAGTAAAGGCTCATCCTTGACATATGTTTTCTTGGTGAATCTGCTGTCAGAGGAAAAATGAATTAATCATAACCTCAGAAGCTTTCTGTTGGAAATGTCTGTTTAGGAGACTCGAAAGGTCTTAAAATTTTCTAATAAATCATAGTGCCAGAATAGGAAGATCTACTGCAAAAAGCTAATGCACTAAAATACTGATAAGTACGTGATAATTAAATTGATTTAATATGTAGAAAGCGTTAAATCATTAGTGAAGGCAGAAATTCTTCATTCAGATTTTGTTATGAAAATGTCATCTACTAACATACCCATCTGTACACCTACTTAAAAAAAAATAAAAAGCATTGCTTTCTGAGGCATTTCTGTTAGCTATTTAGTAGTTTTCAGATGCAAAACCTAATTATTCTCACACAGTTGGTAGGATGAGTCTCACAGATAAGCAGGGACAGGTGTAATTCTTGTCCTCTCCCCTTCACTTTCTGCAGTCCAGGTTGTGTGGGGAGCAATGAACCAAGCTCTTCTCAAACTGCTTCCTTGCCCCAGGGCCTGCTTCTTCTTATTCTAAATCCCTCAGACTCTGTTCCTTCTGCCTGTCTCTTCTTACAAATTATGATATTAGTGTTTTCCAAGAAAAACTATTTTAAAGTGTCACAGGCTTTCTGAAGTTGACTTTGTACCCAGAGAACTGTGGTATTTTAGTGTGCACTATGCAAGTTGGAAGAGCCAGCAGCTTACTTTAAAAAGCAAAATGGTGAGCTGCATTTAAACTAGAAAATCAAGCGGGATGAGAGCACAGGTCTAAGCATCAGAGTGCAGATGCCTACACTATGAAATTATTCTCATGTCCCCTGGCACAGGACTGACCCTGGGCCACAGAAACTCTGCTAGGCAATTCTCAGATATGATTTGAGGCTCAGCGTGAGTCCAGATCATTCTCTATAAGCAATATGGGTGTAGCTGTCCTTTTTACAGAGAGTTGAGTTGTACAGACGTGAGCTTTCTGGGCTTGGGTCAAAACAGCAGTTCTAGGTTCCTTCCGTTTATCACTACAGCTGTAGCCATACCATCTCGCTAAAAGTTGCTAACTATGTTCAGTACCTTATGCTAATATTCATTCCTTTCTTTAATTGACTTATTTATGACTTTACAGCATGTAAACTCTATTTTTGTCTGGTTTTCACATACCAACACAGAATTCCGTCTGTGATTGCATCATCCTTTTCTCTGCTTGTTCCTCTCAGTTCTCACTGGTTTTGACAAGATAAAATAACTGAAAATTTTGCTATCACTATTACTCTCTCTTCTTCCTGAAGACAAGACTTACTACACAACACTGAAGTACCTTTTCTCATGTTGAAAACAGAAATTTAATCCCCTATTTTTTTTATGGAAATTTTTCTTTCTTGACACTACTTTGTTTCTTGTCTCGGTGCTTTTGAAGGTGATGTTCTACTGATGGATTTCTTTTTTCATGTTGATATGTTAAGATGGAAATACCATCTAGATAGAGGATAAAGCATGATTTTTTGATAGACATATTTGTGTCCCCAGTTACCAACTACTTTAAAAAATCTTTAAATATCTATTAGTCATTGTCAAGTCCACTAAATTGCTCCTGTAATGAATTCTTCACAGGCAAGGGGAAAGCTGAGCTTATAGAATCTTGGAATAGATAAACCTTCTTCTGTCTTGTGCGGTTGAAAAGCAACATTCTCAGTGTCTAGTTAAATGTAATACTGCTTAGCCTGACGTATAACTTTGCCCCTACCAAGTCATTTTGTCTGGGTGAGTTTTGAGCACTTAAACTCATTCTCAGGAAGGCCTTGTACAGCTCTGAGCTCTGCCATGTTCATATTCGACAGTTCTATAGGATTGACATAACGATTAAGAAGGTTTGATAGTGTTTCTCATGTGCTCCTCAGAAAGAGTCTTTAGTCTCACCAAGATGTCCAAAGACTCCTGTTTCCTGAGCCTCTTCTTGCTTCCCTCTCAGACATACAGAGGACATAATGTCTCTCAGCCCTGAAACACTGGCTTCTCTTCCTTTTAAAGCCCTTGCTGCTGAGTCAACTGGAGGGATTATTAGGCATAGAGCTGAAGAACTGCTTTCTCTGGCTCCTCGGGGGCTGCCTGTGCATGTGGTGGGCACAGCCCTGCAGTCCCATCCCACGTCACTGACAGAGAGACGCTGATTCCCCCTCGCAGTCCCGTGCTGCACCTCTCCTCCCTTAAACCACTTGAACTCGGCTTTTGGAAACTGAATGGAATTACCTATTCAGCCTGTTGGGGTTTTTTTCAGCTAGAAAGGGTATCCCTCGAAAACTATACTCAAGAATGAGAAACTGCATTTTAAAATGTTTACTTTCGCTCAGTCTTTCAGGCTGTCCGCGAGCAAAGAAAAGTGGAATCAGGATAGCACAAAGCAAGGAAGACAAAGAAGACCAAGAGCCAATTAGGTGAGAACAAATATTGTCAAAGGACCTCCATGTGTTTTATAAGATCATATATATCTTCAGCTTTTTATTAAGATATAAATGTTAATGTGTGATAGTTATCCAAGAGCAGATGGCCACATTGATTTCTGTAAGTGAGCTGCAAATCAAGTATCTGTACTGATTTATTCGGAAGAGGATACAATGTTCAGACAAGGGTACAACCTTCTATAATTTAAGAAAAGTTTTAAATATGTTTTTCACACAAAATTTAAAAAAACCCCAACAACCTAGATATTTATTTCCTAAAAAAACCCCACATTAAACATGTTTTCATACTATAGACAAACCATACATGCTAAATAAAATAGTTATGGGAATAGAGAACTGGGTGTTTATTAGAGTTTGCTGCAACAAATCTGCTTATGCAGTTTGCAAAGGGAACAAATGCCTACCAACAGGTCTTAGTTTCTTCTTGCAAGGTGCTCTGGTATCAGTGACCACTGAACTCAGTGGATTTAGTGACTGCTTAGACCATTCAGGACTGGAACCTTGGTGGAGATTTACAGCAATATTTTGGTGTAGGACAAGCAGTGAAGTAACTGGTCTTGTTTTGACATGTGTTATGTAGAAGCATACTGAAGAAACATAATTTTCTTTAAACATTTCACTTTGGAGATTCTAACCTCTTCCTTCTAACCCTGGTTATTTGTTTTTTAGAAGTATACAGGGCAAATGTATGGGGGAATTCCCAAGTAAAGAAAACCACCAGACAAATACAGAACTGCCTTCATTGATCTCTCTAGGCTCTAGCACGTAGTTTATTATAATCCCTTCTATTCAGAGAGTGGTTAAAGGTGCTCAGCATTTCTGATGAGGTGCCATGATCACTTCTTACCTAACTATTTATGCCTAACATTTTCATGGATTCAGACAAGTCGTCTTTAAATTCCATACACATAAATAAAATGTACCAAGGATTTCACTAAGTAGTATTTTATGCTTATAGAGTTTTTATGGGCAGTTTCCCTGCTGAGCAGAGTTCAGTAGCTAACATTTCAATTCTGGTGTGATATTTACTGTAATGAACACCTGCAATTCAAATATGTATCTCAGTCCTTTTGTTGCAGTGGCACAATATCAACAGCTGTGAATTCATCTACTGGCTAACCTCCTTACAGTTTATCAAATAGCATATTTTTTTTCCATATTAGCAAATTTCTGCGTGTAATTTTACCCACTAGAGGGTATCTTAACTAGTTTTTAAGACCACAGTGCATGATTGTTCTTTTCTTTTCATGTCAGGTTTATTTTGACTTTGTTGTAGAGGCTACCAGGTATATGATGGCAAGACAATAAAGTTTATCTCATCTATCTGCTATCCAGATGTCCAGTTCCTGGTTGTGATGGTCAGGGTCATATAACTGGAAAATATGCATCCCATCGCAGTGCATCAGGGTGTCCTCTAGCTGCCAAAAGGCAAAAGGATGGGTACCTAAATGGCTCACAGTTCTCTTGGAAGTCAGTGAAGACGGAAGGAATGTCATGTCCAACCCCAGGATGTGATGGCTCAGGACATGTCAGTGGTAGTTTTCTTACGCATCGTAGGTGAGTAACTTGCTTACATTTTTCGCTCTTGCATATTATTTAAATTAGACTGGCAAGATTTGAAACACTGCTTTTTGTCATGACATTTCTCTTTTCCTTTCGAGTTTTGTGATTATTTTGAAAAATAATCTTCCTACATGTATTTGTAGATAACTGGAAGTAAAGACACATAGTTCTTTTGATGCAAGTCCTTGCCAATCAAGACCTGAATCTGAATCCATAGTACACAGAAAATCTTAGGGAAAAAAAAGTGTGCATGACAATATTCTGCTACTCCTTTACTGAGTAACTCTGGACAAATTACCTTAGGACACACTTTGTAATACACATCTGAACCCCTTGGTTCTCAGAGATATCAAACACGTTGTTGATTCCAAAACATCAGAGAAGGGAACCAAAGAATTTAAGGAACCAGTTCCATAAAAACACAGTACATTGATTCATTTGGTAATGAAAATGTTCACTCAAAATATTAAGTGTAGAATACAGCAGATTAATTAAAACTAATGGAATACAAATATCTGACAAAAGAAATACAAAGCCAAATTTTTCATAAACTTAGCAAAAATGAGAGAACTTCAGTGAAGACATTTTTCATAGCTTTTAAAAGATTAAGGATGAGAAACTTGCCTGTCTATTAGTGATAAATCTTGCTGCCATTTTAGAAGTCAGGTTATGAGGAAGCAAGGGTGTTCTTGAAGCTTCGAGTGGGAATCTCAACCTGAACATGACTATAATGCCAGAGCAAATTTCTTATTATATAATCACTAATATAAAACTCTATTATTTCAAATATGTCAAGCCAATGTGTCACCCTCCTCCTGGCAGACCTTGGTTGAACTTCTCTATCTTTTAGTTAACTAAACCAACCTGATCTTGTTTTGCAGTAAGTTCTAAATACAGAGGTGAGAAGTGTACTCCTTCTTTCTTCTCTTGCCTGTAACTATTTCATTTGACTCTTTCATTGATAATTCTTTTCCACTTAACTCAAAAGCCTTACCCTTACTGCTAGCTCTTCAGACTTTGTGCACATAGATCGTATTTAGTGATTAGGTTCAGAACTGGTTTTCTACTCAAGAGTTTCTATGGTGCCTATTACGACAGGATTCTGCTCCATGACCTGAGGTGCTGCCTAGGTGGTCAAGTGTATTACACAGCCTGCAGCTCCCGTAGGCTTTAGGGAGTGCCAGATGCAAAAGCTTTCACCATTTGTGCAGATTTCTGAGTTTCAGTAAAATGTCAGTATTAGTGTTTACATTTCAGTTTAGCTTTCTTCAAAATGGTGTAATGTTTAACTCATCCATCATTAAAATTTTGAAATTGTTTTACCTGTAGTTGAAAGGTACAATGTAATTACTGAGAGATTACTTTTGAGGAATATTTACGCAGTATTTACATTTCCAAGGAGAAAATTCTTGCAACAAGAATAACTAGCTTCTAAATGGAATACATTAATAAAAAACTTAACTGTTCTTCAAAATTAAGGGGGAAATGGTACCTAGAGATTTTTTTGCCTAGAGATTTTTTTATATAGGAATGTTTTAATGAAAAAAATAGAATAAAATTTAAATAGTTATTTTTTGCTATTCTTTTAGTTATTCTAGTTATTTTTAGCATATAATATTTAGTATTTAATATATTAGTA
>NW_009696478.1:2447-4254 GCF_000703405.1 Apaloderma vittatum | reverse complement strand
TTTTTTTTTCTTTTCCTATTTCACTTTAACTTTCACTGCCTTCTTTTTTCCCTCCTTAAGATTACTGACTTATGTCTTAATGCTCCATTATACTGTGATCTCAGGAGTCAAAGAATTCAGTGATTGCTGGAGATGTCCAGGGCTGCTTTTAAGTTACTCAAAAAATGGCAAGATTCAATCAGCAGGGAGAAATAAAGAACTTTTTTTGCCATAAGATGTTTTTTAAAGCTTTCTCCACTTCGTAACATAATTCATTTATCTTATGTGTTCAAATTTGCGAACTTTGAGTTTTTTGAATCTTGCATGACAGACTAAGTTCTTGTTCAGTACTCAAATCTTGTTCAGACATATTTCCTTGAACTGAGTGTCTGAAATAGAATTGAAACATCTTTTTCATTAGGTGAAAAGGTCATGTCTAAGTTCTAAGATAGGAAGCACATTTAGTAGCAAATTGTAATAGGCAGGGAATAGGTCTTGAATTTTGTAGTTAAACTGCACTTCTTTGAGTTGCAGATGTTGCCTGCCAAAACTCCTGGAGTTCATGTTCTTTGGTTGTCCTTTACTTTGACTGACGTTTGTTGGAAAGTCTATGAATAAATAATTGAGGTTTTTTACAAGTTCATCTACTGTGAAGACCAATATATGCCTTGCCAGAATGTTTGAGTGTAGGTTGCTTTCACTCCAAGTTATTCTGATCTATTTTAATATATTGATAGGAACTTCCTCTTCTGCTATCCTTAAGAGTCAGTAGAGCTTCTGTTCTGCATCTCAGAGAACAATAAATGATGGCAGGAAAAGGTGTCTAATGCAAAATACTTAAATTGTACTTGATGCATTATTTAGATAGGCTAATGTTTCTAAAAATCAAAATATTGAAGCATTTAGTTGTGCACTCAAGTTTGTATCAATCGCTGCTTTTGCTTAATGTTTTTAGCTTGAGACAGTTACGAACACAGATTGCTGATGAGGCAAAATTTGGGGTGTTCTTTAGATGTACGAACTGCTTACAAAACGTATTTTTGGTCATGTTACTAAGGGTCACACTTAAAGTTCTAAATGTGATTTACATTGAAATGAGCAATCATGTTAATTCAGTCATTTGAAACTTGTTCAGTGGAAGACAGTTTTCAGCAGTAATATGAAATAGGAAAATTTTACACTATCAGGTTAATTGTCATTAGCTTCTTATCCTTTTCAGTGCAATGTGGAATGGAAGTGCGCTTTTGGTTTCAGTGAATTTTATTATCCAGGTTTTGTGGTAGAATTAAATCAAATGATAGTTGAGGAGGTGAGTCTTTTTGGTTGATGGGAGCTGGAACCTGTCTCTCCATCTCTTGTTATTAGTTGTTTGTGTGTCCCCTTTTGCCATTGATTGTCAGATCTCTTTAAAATATAGAAGCCTACATATGTTTTAATAGAACTATAGATCAAAGGGCAAAACATAAATATATATTTTTATGTATAATTGCATTATTTTACCTTTCATCTTTTGAGGACACAGTGAACAGTGTCACAGATGGAAGCTACATGAATAAAAATTTTCTCGTAACTTTTTTTCAGTGTGCATCAGTATATCTATACCTTGTCTTCCTGGAGCAAAAGCTGAAATGAATTCTGGATTAGGACTTGGTCATTTAACGATATAAAAAGATAGATATTTGGTTAAGGAGAAATGATGTGAAAGAGCACTTTGCTAGCATTTGTTGACTTTATTGAAGCTGCTGCAACTATGTGGTGCAGGGTTTCCTTGGTGTCCCTTTACCACTCTTAATATATGCAGCTGATTATATTGTCTGATGCAACCAAG
>NW_009696478.1:0-2437 GCF_000703405.1 Apaloderma vittatum | reverse complement strand
TGTGACTCCATCCATCCCTCAACTGTTATCTCCTTGCCTGGAGGGGACAGTGAATACAAAAAATTTTGAAAACCTTACAATAATAACCCTGGGGTTCTGGGCAATGTGTTCCCCTTGATGTTGTAATCCTGTCAGTTGTCATTTTCTCTTTTATAGTTGCAGCACTATGTATATATGCCTACATGTATACAAATAAGCCATGAAATTCCTGTCTTGCAGAACTTCGTCCCAGATACAATTTTTACTATCTTTTTATATGGTAAAATTTACACTTGAATTGCTGAGAGAAACGCTAATGTGTCTCATTGTGCTGGTTTTGGCTGGGACAGAGCCTATTTTGTGGTATGGGAGGCTGGTTTCGATTTGTACTGGAAACTGTGTTGCTAACACAGGTATATTTGATATTACTGAGCTGTGTTTAGAGAGTGGTATCTTCTGCTCCTCACCTCGCCAGCGAGGAGGCTGGGGTATGCAAGAAGTTGGGAGGGGACAGAGCTGGGACAGCTGACCTCAACTGATCAAGGAGATGTTCTGTATCATAGGATGTCATGCTCAGCATGTAAAGCTAGGGAGGAAGGAAGGGGGAAGATGTTCAGAGTGATAGCGTTTGTCTTCCCAAGTCCCTGTTATATGTGATGGAGCCCTGCTTTCCTGGAGGTGGCTGAACACCTGCCTGTCTGTTTTAGGATTAAATAACATAGTTTTAAGCAATTACCTGCATCTGTGACATTTTTGCCAACATTTTAAGACTGCCTGCTACTCCTGTAGAGTACAATAATAACTCTGCTAACATCTGTTTTAAGTGTGTGATGTTGTCCTGTAACTTAGCATGTTGAGTGAGTTTATCAGTAAACTCTAAACCATTGTTGTTAATACTCTCTATGAACAAAAGAGCAGCCTTGATAAGTGTCTGTGCTCCTTTGAAATTGCACACCAGCATTCTTCAAACTGAAAATTCAGTTGGCTAGGCAATGTGTGTTCCTGATAAACACGGCAAATTCTAACAATGTAATATGTCATGAGCAAATATTCTGTAGTTGGAAACAAACAACTGAACAAACAGAAAACACTCAAGCAACTCTTCCTCTCCTCACCAATGCCCCTCCTTCATGGAGGTGTCTATAATGAAAAAAAATGCATTGAAAAAGGCAAGTCAGTAAGTTCTCCAGCTTTCTCAGGAAAAAAAACCAACAAAATGATAAAACCAGATGTTTAGTGATGGTCTAAAGATTATGATAGTACAAATAGCAAGTTTAGGGTAAAAAGTACTTTTTTTTATATGACTCTGTACTACTGTGTAGTTGTCTATTCCTACTGACACCTCTAAACATGGTGAAGAAAACTCCATGTACTTACCAAAAGGGATAGTGAAATGTCTAATTTCTCTTCGTCCTTGATATGCTCAGTCTGCTGACCTGAAGTCTTTAATGTATATTGCAAGTGACTCTGTCTTCTCCCTTGAGCAGATATATTATCTCATGGTGCTTCCCAATGTCTCTAATTGGACACTGTAATTCTATATTGCTGTTCCTTTAGGTTTTGACCCAAAGGCAGAGGCACTATATAAATTCTATGTTCAGCATAAAGAATTCTTAAACTTCAGCATAAATTACATCTTTATTAGTGACATAATTATTAAATGAGAATAATTAGTACCTAATCTGTTACTTTATGGTTGGCTCAAAGCAGAGAGGTTATGTTTGATGCTGTTATTATCATCTTGGCTAGACTTTGTGAATGAAGATATGGGAAGGGCTCTACTCACACTTGCTCCAAGTGCGCCGACGGCTAAAAAGGCTGATGAGGGATAGCCAAGTCCGTTTGCAAAAGGCACAGCGGCAAGTCTCCTTAGGTGGTATTAGCAAGGCACGGTTCTTTCTGCGTTGTCTTTTCTCCTCGAGACTAATTCTATGTACGTTCTCAAAGGAGGCAGCAGCGTTATGGATGATGTGTCTCCACGTCTCCTGATTGGAGGCCAGAGTGGGCCACTGATGGCAGTCAATATGGCCAAAACTGAGGTGTTGTTTCAGAGAGTCCTTGTATCTCCTCTTTGGGGCTCCTCTGTTGCGGCAGCCGGTGGCACAGCCTTAGGGAGGCGGTGATCCTCCATCCTGGAGACGTGCTCTGCCCAGCACAGCTGCGTCCTCAGCAGCACGGCCTCAATACTGGCGACCCCTGCCCATTCAGGGACAGTGACATTAGTCACGGAGTCAGTCCCGTGGATGTTTAGGATTGTATGGAGGCAGCGCTGATGGAAGCATTCGAGGAGTCACAGGTGGTGGCGGTAGATGACCCATGATTCAGACTCATATAAAAGAGGAGACAGTACAGTGGCTCTGTAGACACTAATCTTTGTACTTTTCTTTAGGTGTTTGTTGCACCAGACTCTTCTATGGAGTTTTCCACAAGCTCTGTATGCTTTTGCTAACCTGTTGTC
>NW_009696477.1:0-426 GCF_000703405.1 Apaloderma vittatum | reverse complement strand
GGGTTTATTGGTAATGCAGGTGCGTTCCAGAACGTCTCTTCAATGGCACTTGTGAGTTAATTCCATTGTACACCCAACAAACGGTTCTGTGACTATGGTAATGCTTCAGCTACAAGCTACAAGTGAAATAGGACTGCAGGCAGTCTGTCTGTAGAAGGGTTATTTATATGACCATCTTTGATAAGACTTGAAAAGCTGCTTTTCTTCTGAGGCGGAAAATTTTCCAGGATGTGCAGATGGGACTTTTTCACAGCTGGATGTAGGCAAAACACACTGCATTAGCATTTCTGGCCCCCGTGCGGTCTGCAGGACAGCTCCTGTGGCCCAGGGCAGGGCACAACTGCAGTCACGGTGTCTTCTGCAAGCTGTGACTGTGCTGGCCCATGTGCCCTGCAGAAGGGAGCCAAGGAGTGCGACGTCCTGGCT
>NW_009696476.1:0-773 GCF_000703405.1 Apaloderma vittatum | reverse complement strand
GAAAAGAGCAACTGCAAAGAAATAACAGCTCAAACTGTACAGGCACAAATTGCCACAGACTAAGTACATATAAAATCTCAGGAGAGTTACCTAGCTATTAAATACTAGCAAGTTTCTCTTGCTGACTGATTTTTCAGAACTTTGCAACATGACCAAAATTGGAAAGTTTTACTAAGGAATGAAGCCAGGAAAATCCTCTAAACTACAGAGGACCCCTAATTTCTCAGTGGAATGATTGTTTTAATGTGCAATTGTTATATGCACCCCACATACTCTCACCCCTCACCTCATCATGCCTGTCACTGTTTAAGAGGCACTTGGACAATGCCCTTAACAACATGCATTGTCTTCTGGTCAGCTCTGAACTGGTCAGGCAGTTAAACTAGATGAACATTGTCCTTGTCCAGCTTGCTTTTTACCACCATTGGTTTCTCTAGCTGCTTCCAGGCAGCTGCTGGGGCCTTGTGCTAGCTGACTGCTGCACATGGGCACATGGGTGTGGTTCAAGCCAACTGGGACAAAAAACTACACGGTCTCCAGCTCACTCCTCGCCCCACCCCATTTCCACAGTGACGTGCAGGGAGACGGTTCAAATAAAAAGGCTCACGGGTTAGGGCTGGGCCGGCCACTAACATGGACAGATGCTCTCTAACCCCCTCTTCCCCCCACCAAATGGGAAGGAAAAGGGAACGAGGCAGAGAGACTTATGGGTTAGAGAAGAAAAAACTAGAATAGCTCTAATGAAACAGTAGAAATAATGGTGAAATGATAAA
>NW_009696475.1:16132-23315 GCF_000703405.1 Apaloderma vittatum | reverse complement strand
AAAAAAAAAAAAAAGCAATAAATATTTCACAGGCCTGGAGGAAAATGTGTGATGCCTGAATAGTTACTGTCCAGGGAACACAGTATAAGATCTCTACACCACAAGTATATTTTTACTTTTTTTTTTTTCATATTACATAAACGGTGTCTGATTTGATAGTCCATGATTAATTTAGACATGGAATAATGGAAAGCTAGGAGCACTCATCCAGTTCAAAGGGCCATAACAGATAAATAATGCATGTTTACATAACTGTAATATCAATCTCAGTAACAACTGATTTGCAGAAAGTCAGCAGAGGCTGGTTGCAGAGAGCTGAGAAACACTCCTCAGAGACAGCATCATCACACCAAGAGGGCCTTCAAGCAATGCACTGCAGTTTGGGGGTCCACCTGCAACACGCTACCCCTTATACCCGGCGATGGGTCTAACCCCCTCTGTCCCAACACAATAAAATTGAATAAACCCAGCTCAGCTGCTTCTGGCAGAGCACCTACGTACCAGAACATTGAAATGGGAGCTGGGTTTCTGGGTTCTTAAACACCACTGAAATCCCATTTCAGTTTTCCTGTATGCAGATGTTCTCGGAGAAGAACATTCATAGAAGTTCTCCAAGAAGAACATTCTGCACTTTCTTAGCTGGAGCAGAAAGACCAAGGCTGAGACCAGAAGTGCATCCCTGTCCAAAATGCATTGTCCTACCAAGGTACCATGTCTGGGCACTGGAACCTGGCCTTTATTCACCATCTGCCCCAAAGTCTTCCTTGCAGAGCCCCAAATACACCTTTTTATTTTTTTTTTATTTTTTTTTTCCTGGAAGCATCCAGCAAGTCACCAAAACCTCATGGTTCTGTATGTACAGGAGGCTGGTCTATATGTACAGACATATGGCTGGACAGACAAGTAATTTGGAGAAGATGAGCAGGAACCCAAGAGCACCTTTCCTCCCTCAGGAATTTGCAGCTGCAGAAGATGGACCTTATCTGCCATGGTGTGACCGTGACATCATTTATCTCCAAAGAGGATGAGGTACGTGCCACAGATAAGCAAATATCTTTGTACCCCAACACCGCAACACGTTGTGCACGATGCGTTTTAAACAGAGTAGAAACCCACTTTGGCTTTCCTATGGCCGCTAAAGGTTGAGTTATGCAATTCCTTTTCAGGAAACAAAATCTGCTGAAATCCCATCACGTTTGCATATTTTAATACAGCTGAGCGAGGCGGTTCTGGCCACTTGCTGATGTGAAATGTCAGGGTAGGTGGTTATATAAATGTTATTTTTAGACGTGATAAAAAACTGCCCTAGCTCTTTAATGCTACAACATTTTTCCCCGCTAGCTTTCTTAAAACTAAAAGGCCGTTATATGCTTCAAGAAGGGATTGCATTTTGCTTGTGGCATAACAATACAGCCAGCTTAATTGTGCACATGTTAGTGGTTTGTTTTGAGAAAGAATTTTATCAGCCTCCAAAGCTGCCCAGCAATAATTTGGCTTTGGACTGCACAGACCCTTGTCTATAAAACTTTTTTATTACCTGCACAGAAATTGAAGGCTAATGGCTTTTGTCCTGCACAGGGACTCACAGTGGGGCTCAGCACTACCCAGAACCACGTCACATCTATCACTTCTCCTTTCGGCATATCAAGTGTTTCATTTGGAAATTTTATTTAGCATTAACCTAATTTCCATGTGATAAAAGGAAATAATAAATAGAGGTTTGGTGGGTAGTTTGAGCTGTTTATCATCACATGTATGGAGACTGAGAGACAGCTCCTGACATTTGGTGCAATAGAAATTATTTTTTTTTGTTTGGGGAGTTTTTTCCCTGTTTGCAGTTTGGGCAAGGACGTAGGTTGTGTATTGGCCACCCAAATCTTGCCTGTGTGTCACCACGCCAAGCCAGCTCTGTGGCAATGGGCAGGAGGGACTCTAGAGGTTTGAGGAATCATAGAATCATAGAACACCAGGTTGAAGGGACCTCAAGGACCATCTAGTCCCACCTTTCTTGGCAGAATCACGGTCTAGACAAGCTGACCCATCACCCTGACTGGTCAAATCTTAAAAGTCTCCAATGTTGAGGACTCCATCACTTCCCTGGGGAGACCATTCCAGTGGCTGATTGCTCTCGTTGTGAAAAATTTTCCTCTTGTAAATGAAAATGGGCAAGGTGAACCTCATGAAGTCAGCAGGGATGCCAAAGCCAGCTGGTGATGGACTGCGGTGGTAGAGAAGTGGTGCAGGAGATGGTCCCCAGCTCTGCACCCCATATTGGGAACAGGCATCCCTGGGGAAAAAAAAACAAAAAATCCACCAACAGCAGTCACAGCAAAGTCTTTTTTTTTTTTGCTCAGGGACTTGCCAGAAATGTGAAACGTAGGGATGTATCATCATTTGTTCTGGGAAAGCTAGTTTCTAATGGGTGAGCTAAGAAATCCCTGTCCATCCCTGAGATGGACACACAGATGGGTCCCCTTGCGTGTCCTGGCAGCAGGAGGGAGACCCATGGGCAGACCACGAAGGATATAGAGGATAAAGGTATGGGTAGAAACACAAACGCCTTCAACTCTAGAGGTTATAAACTCAATTATTTTTTTAATAAGAGCTAAGAGTTATCAGTGGCTTCAACAGCATCATTACTCTGAAGTTGCCTTGGGGGAGGAAGTGCCCATGGAGGAACCAGATTCAGGTGAGACCCAGAATGAAAAGAAATGAAAAGCAAATCACAAGGGCTTGTACAAATCAGAGACATCTTCCTGCAAACACAAAGTATGTGGGTACGATGCCGCTGCCTTTGGTGGGGTCGGCATTTGCGGTCACGTGTATTGCAGGGAAATTGTGTGTTTCTGAAAATCAATACCATTTCCACTAGAAGTTAAATGTTTAAGTAATTTTTCTCCTGTTGTTTTTATTTTTTTGCAGAACAAACATTCAAGGTGAGCTCACTGCAGAGACTATTTCTCATGCTAAAGAAATCAGATGTTTGTCACCCGCACAAGATCAAATATCTGAAAAAACCCCACTTTTTTTGGAAAAAGTGTGAAGAAATCAGACTGGGACATAGTACACTTTCAGCGCCCATCACAAATGGGTGGGCAGCAGATAAATTGCATACTCATACCCTGTGGAACTTACATACAGATTTGGTATGAAATGATGCTCCATGTTGTAACCCTCTGTGTTATTCCATATTTTGCATTTCCGTGGTGTGTCTTTTCCTGCTGTTAAATACCTATTTTTGTCTTTTTCTCTCTCTACTTAGTTTTAAGAATTTCTTTGAGCACTGAGCAGGCAAATGGATTGTGCTATTGTTAAATAAGCTTAACAAAGTGTCAGGAACCAAAAGATATCCTCATGGTAGTAAGACATTTTAGTATTGAAACATCATTTCCCCCTCCCTGAGATATTTCTCCTACTTTAACGTTTAGTTGAAGAAAACTGGTGACTAGTTTCCAAGAGCATAATGCAGTCTTAGCAGCTTGTTAGGATTTAAAAATCCCTTGAGTAGTCACTGATCACCCAGAGAAACCCAGACCTCCTTCAGCAGATGAACTCCTCCATGATACGGAATTTCTCTGATCCGACCTAGATTCTGCAGGGAAGCAAGGAATGAAAACATAACCCAAGGAGTTTCTTACCTCCAGTGTGAGAAAAACATGGACCTGTTGGAGTGGGTCCAGAGGAGGCCATGAAGATGATCAAGGGGTGGAGAGCCTCTCCTGTGAGGACCAACCCAAACCATTCTAGGATTCTATGGCAGCTCTGTGTACACAAGGATAAACTAAAAGTGAATGTGGTCCAGAGAGCTTCTAAGATGCTCAATCTTTACACAGCAGGATGCTGGTAAATATTTACCAGAGACCTTGGAACCATTTCTGGTCTTGTACGAAGGCAGACATTTAAAAATTAAATGAAATTCCTCTTACAGGCTCAGTAAAATAGAACAAGTCTGGAGGGAGCGGTCTGGTCTTTCAGGTGAATAATGTTTTAAAGTAAGTTCCTTAAAAACCCATGGAGTAATATTTCGGTGTTTATGCTTTTCTAACGGTAGGATATCAACCCAGTGAAATACAAGTGGGGGTTTTGCTTTTGCTTCAAGGTCCTGGGGGTGGTTTGGCACAACGTTTACCCCTGCTCAGCCTTGGGGCTGCTGGTCCCATCCTCTACGGCCAGTGCTGGCGAAGCATAATGAACCATTTACCCACCAATGAAAATGGGAGCTATTAAGATAAATTAGTGAAAGGAGCACAAGAACAACTGTGCTCTGCGTTGCTGTAACAAACGACATCTTTTGCTTGTAATTAAGCTGCAAAGACAGTGCAAGCTCCCAACCCAACTGTGCAACTGCCAGGCAGAAATATGCCAGCTCTTGTGCTCTGCTGTAATTATTTGGGGACTTATTTCTGCTTGTCCCGCCTCGGAAATGTTCATGGCCAAGCAGGTTGGCCCTTGGTTGAAGGAAAGGATTTACAGCGACTTGTTCCAGTTAATACAGCCCTTCGCTGTCATCAAGTGGTGGGGAAATGTTCAGTAAATCACAGCTGGGGGGACTAGATTGTATTTAGAGTCGATACGCAATATGCTCTGCGTCTGCCTTGGCTTAACCAGGTGGGATAGCTGGAAGATGCTTTCCAAGTCAGGGTTTTGCTTTGGGGATTTGTCCGCTGGTGATTCTGAGGCTGCGTTCTTCCCAGAGCAAAATTTGTCTGCGTATAATTAGGGAGAAGACAAGGTTGTAACCATGCTTGGGAAAATTAATCTGCTGTACTGATAAGAGAAAGGATTAGGCCGTTACTGTGAAAGAAAAAATAATTTAAGCTATTAGCTTAATGCCTGGCTGTGGTTGGGAAACAGAAGTGATAATGGGCTTTTTCAGCAGAGGGGGTACGGGAGCTGCAGCGCCGGGATTGCTGTGGGAAAGCTCTGAGTAAGGAGGAAAGTGGTTGCACAGATGACTTGTTTGCAAAGGTGCATGGGAAGGATTTAAAAAGTTGAGGAATGTAACTACAAAGCTTAGGAAGTGCCTGCAAGACTCACTGGCAGAAGGGTTTGGTACATGGGGTGGCAAAGGTGTGGAACCAATGAGCCAGGAGGAGTGCTGGAGCCAAAAGGCTCTCTGGAGAAAGGAGGAAAAAAATAAAGGTTATGGCAAACCTCCAAAAAGTAGATTTTAAGATGAGCTAACTAAGAAGAGCAAAAGCGAGCTGCTCCAGAGGGATGTCTCAGTTTCTTAATTTCCTTATGTTCTCGCCAGCCACGGCCATAAACGATGCCCATCATGGGGTGTCAGTGGGGTTCCCTCGGCATCGTGCTGAAGTCCTTCCAAAGAGTCACTTTGCTGGGAAAATGCTCCAACACTTCAGAAATAGACTGGAAAGAAAAACAAGAAAAAGAAGAGTTTTCTCTCCCTGGATGCCACAAGTGACGTTTCCCTCCTCCCTGAGGTCGAAGACGAGGGTCAGGAAGTGATTTTCTGACGGCTGTGAGACATGAGCGAGCTCTTCCCACCTTTTACATTATTCTCTTTTTCCCTGTCAGGTTTTTGTCATCTTCTGCAAAATGAGGCAGCCGTGAACTTCTTCAAATCGAGTATTACAGGAGTCCCTGCAAATAGAAATCCTCTAGCTCTCGCTGAGCTGTGAGCAAAGTCAGTGGGAGGCTGGGAACCTCCCTGATCTGGAGAGGAGCTTGTGAAATGTTTGAAAAGGAGAATTAGAGTGAAAAAAACCCACGGTATGTACTGAAATAACCAGCCGCAGCCTGCCGTGTCTCCTTTAATACAATAACTGGATGCAGTAAGTCATTTCTCAGACAGTTGGGCACGCATTTGATATGATAACTCGGAGATAAGGGGAAATGATTTAATCACCTATTATTTTCTCATCGCGGCTGAAACAAAGAATATGGAATAATCGTTTGGCCAAACGCTATATAAAAAGGACTGAGGGAAATGCGCAGCGTGGTCTGAAATTCATCACTTCCTCCAAGGTGAATCATAGCCTATATACAGCAACGGTGAATTATTTGGGAGAGTTTCTCCCAGGCAAAGAGGCAAATCCCAGTTACGTAGTCCTTAGATTTGGATACTTCCAACTATTTTCCAGTGTGAGACCACTCAGAATCTTCCTTCCAGAAATAGCAGCAATTCCCCGTGCTGCATCTCCACTGCTCCCTGCCTTATGCTTGGCTGTGTCGTGACTAGCATCTTTTGTTATTTGCCTGCTAATGCCACAAGACCCATCTTATGCGATTTGCCAAGCACTAAGCGTAACAGATAAGACTGAGCAAATGAAATAATTTGGGTTTAGCTCCCAGAAGGAATGAATCATCTCGTTAAAGACCGGTGTTTCTCAGATGAGATTTTCCCATATGAAAACCCCCTCATGGTGTTCCCCAGGGCTCAGTACTGGGGCCAGTTCTGTTCAACACCTTTATCAATGTTCTGGACAAGGGGATCAAATGCAGCCTCAGTAAGTTTGCAGATGATGTGAAGCTGGGTGGGAGTGTTGATCTCCAAGGAGTCCTTATGAGGTTTCCAGTATCTCAAGGGGGCTACAAGAAAGCTGGGGAGGGGCTTGTGAGGGTGTTGGGCAGTGACAGGACTAGAGGGAATGGATTGAAGCTGCAGATGGGTCGGTTCAGATGGGACATTGGGAAGAAGTTCTTCCCCATGAGGGTGGTGAGACCCTGGCACAGGTTGCCCAGAGAGGAGGTGGCAGCCCCATCCCTGGGAGTTTTTAAGGCCAGGCTGGATGGGGCTCTGGGCAGCCTGATCTAGTGGGGGATGTCCCTGCCCATGGCGGGGGGTTGGGACTAGATGATCTTTAAGGTCTCTTCCAACCCTGACAATTCTAAGATTCTACAAAAAAGGCTCTGATAATCAGACTGCTTTTTCTTTTTAAAAAAATGGATGCAGCAGTGCAATCAGTTTATTTATTTAACAAAGGTTTCACTGGAAACCTAAACAAAACCACATTAATAATAAATGCTGGCATTATTCGCACTTGGAAAGTCACATTGGGCTGGAAAGTGCCCGGAAGAAAAGGCCCGGGGGGTGTTGGTTGACAGCAGCTGAAGATGAGCCAGCAGAATGCCCAGGTGGCCAAGAAAGTCACCAGCATCCTGGCCTGGGTCAGCCATGGGGTGGCCAGGACCAGGGCAGTGATTGCCCTCCCTGCGCTCA
>NW_009696475.1:480-16026 GCF_000703405.1 Apaloderma vittatum | reverse complement strand
AGAACAAGAGTGATGAGGAGCAGCTGAGGCACTCGGGGCTGTTCAGCCTGGAGAAAAGGAAGCTGAGGCTGAGACCTTCTCGCTCCCTACAACTATCTGAGAGGAGGTTGTGGTGAGGTGGGGGAGGTCAGTCTCTTCTCCCAAGTACCAAATGATAGCACAAGAGGTTTAGATTGGATATTAGGAAAAATTTTTTCACCGAAAGGATTGTCAAGCCCCGGCACAGGCAGCCCAGGGCAGTGGTGGAGTCCCCATCCCTGGAGGTATCTAAAAGGCCTGGAGATGTGGTGCTCAGGGACATGGTTTAGTGGTGGACCTGGCAGTGCTGGGTCAATGGTTGGACTTGATGATCTTAAAGGTCTTTTCCAGCTGAAACAATTTCTTTATTATATAGATATATATATACACACACACATGTATATGTGTGTCTCTTTGTTTATGTCTTATGCCATTTTTGCTGAGATTTTAAGGCAAATTCCTGCATTACAGTCAATGCTTCTCCCTCCAGCCACCATTGAGGCCCTGGCGGTGGGTGGCCATGAGCGGTCTTCACTGCGCTTTCCTCTAGGAGGTGCTGCAGTTGGATTTCACCGGTGGTTTGAGGATGGGTGTCACGAGGATATTAAAATTAACCCTGCGAGAGCACACATTTCTGGGCTCTCATCATTTGCACATGTCCTCCCTGCAGAAATGTAGGTCTTGGCAGCAGCTGGTCTGAAATGACTTATTTCTTACATTTCAGTACAGCCCTTCATAAATATAGAGCTCTTTGCTCTCTTTTCATATTCGATGAAAGGATCTTTGCAGAACCAACGTGGGAATGACGTCTGAGTAAGGCCCAGGAGGAGCCCTGCTGAATTAA
The DNA here is from genome assembly GCF_000703405.1 of Apaloderma vittatum. Lineage (NCBI taxonomy): Eukaryota > Metazoa > Chordata > Aves > Trogoniformes > Trogonidae > Apaloderma > Apaloderma vittatum. The sequence continues at coordinate 15,164 of NW_009696475.1, read as the reverse complement.
ATGGAGCTTCTCCCAGGGGCGAGCCTGTGAATCCCAGCCTGTCCTTGAAAATACGTCTGTCCCATATACAGATATTCTTTGCTTTTTCTATTCAGGTCATCTTTGGTGCCTAAACACTGCATTAAAAATGACAAACTTTGCCTCTAAGTTACTTCTGTCAGGTTTTTGCCTAAACATGTGTAAAAGCACTGATCTTTGCAGCATTGTTGTATCAGAAAGAGGGTTTTTTTGGCTAAGTTCTCCTATGCCTCTCTGAACGAGGATGCAGGACCTGTGAAGTGATGCTCCCATGTTTCCCAAGTCTGTCAGGTTGCTGCATGTTTTAAGACAGTGGGATATTTACCTACTTTGTAAGTGGAGACGATAATTTTGATCTTCTGTATCTTGCCATTCAGGTACTCTTTGTTTAATTAATATTTTCCTCCCCAAGTGCTGCCCTTCCCTGTTGTATCTCATCTGCCTCAGAGATCTCACACAGGAGCTATTGGCACGTCCTGCTTCCCATTAGGCTACTACCATGCTGGCAACTGAGCTTTTCCTAACATCTCATCCCAGGAAGCACAAAGTTTTATGCTTCTCCTCTATTTTCATCTTCCCCCACATAAATTACTAAAAACATTTTACCAACCCCAGCCCCAGGGGCTGCTACTGAGGTGATGCTCCATGCAAACACTAGAAATTGCTGGCTTGGTGCAAACATTAGAAAGTTATTGCCACCTCCTTCTCATCTTTAAGATAATTAGCTTCATTTTCTGCAGTTGTCTCTAGCTACGTTAGAATGCGTGGTGACATGACCCAGCTATTTATATCATCACCCAGAAAATTATGTGCCAGTAAGTATTGCCCAGAGAGGAGGTGGCAGCCCCATCCCTGGGAGTTTTTAAGGCCAGGCTGGATGGGGCTCTGGGCAGCCTGATCTAGTGGGGGATGTCCCTGCCCATGGCGGGGGGTTGGAATGAGATGAGCTTTGAGGTCCCTTCCAACCCTGACAGTTCTATGATTCTACGATTCTATGATTTGGGTGTTTTGGGTTTTTTTTGGTGTTACTCCATAAGTTCATCACACCAAATGCCAGCAGATCCACAAAGGACATGGGGCAACCCAGGAGCTGTTTTGGTGAAAGAGATGGAGCAGCTCCCTGGACATCTCTCCCAAGGGACATGGCACCAAACCTCTGGCTGAGGGAAGAAGAGCCTCTTCCTCTTCCTCTCTGGCCATCCTCCCCAGCCAAAGGATGCTAGTCCAGAAGAGTTTGGGGCAGCTCTCCTCGTAGGGAGCTGTTTCATCATGCGATGCCCATCCTGCCCGGGGTGGAGCGAGGAATCCCTCTGCCAGGATGCAGCCAGCCTGGCGCTGGTCCTCTGGAGCAAGGTCTTCTGGCGGACACGGGGTCCCAAGGCCAACAGCAGGCTCTGGGCACAAGCAGCAGCTCTCCTGAAGCAACCTAGAGACCTTCCTCCTGCTCATAGCTACAGGATTTAAAAATAAACGAGATGAGAGAACACGCATGGTCAGATATACTCAAGATCACCGTCATGCTTTTTTTTTTTTGTCTCTTAACTTTAAACCCTGGGTTCTGCAAACAGCATTGACAAAACGGATGGCTTCTCTAAGCTGCTCTTTTTTTGGGGAGGTAAAAATAGTTGTTTAATGACCTTCTGAAACCAGAAGAACATCTGGATCATCTCTACGACGCCTTGCAGCCAGTGATTTTTTGGACGGGGCAAGTGCACGCCTGTATTTTAAGAGAAGTTTCTCATCTACGTGGGATGCTCTGGTGTGTGATATTGCAGCTTCAGCTAATTGCTGTCTCCGCGCTGCTTTTTGAGTCAGTCATTTTCTGGAACAGTCTGGATAAAGCAAAGTTCAATCCATGTGATTTATCCTCCCTGGTGCTTGCTTTGACAAAGCTAATCTTCAAGAAATGTTTGAGCAATCAAACAGTCTGGGGCTCATGTGACTCAGTCTCAAGACCTTCTTGGTTTCCAGCTGCTGCCAGGGGTCTCCGGGCCAACTGGAGGGAAGCTAAAGGGAAACAAACCAAAAAGAAAAAATAAAAATTGTCTGGGTCATTTGCTGTTATAATATCTCTTAATAAGTGTTTTTCTTTTCTCTAAGCACCAGCATCCAGGCTGGGGCAAGGGGGGTCCTCTCCCTTTGTCTCTGTTAACTTAAGGGTTGCATGTCTCATGTCTGTGGTTATTTCTATGGCACAGTTTGGAAAAAAAAGTCTGAAAAAATGGGCAAAGGAGTAAAGACAGGTTAAAGATATGAAGAAGAGGGAGATCAGGCTGTGGAGGAAAGGGTCTGCGGGGAGTATTGCGTGTATCCCTCTGCTCACATCTGGGCTTACCCAGTGCTGTGCGAGGGCCCTCTCAGGCCCAGGTAGTTTGCAGGGACACATGGATTTATAACTGATGCCTTGCTCTGAATAACAGCAAAATTCTGGGAAAATAACAGTTTGGTAAAAAGAAAAGTGCAAAGAGTTCATTGAGCAGGAGGAACTCACCCTCTCCCACTCCAAAGCAGCGTCTTTTTGCGCTGCACCTCGAACCTCACCATGATTTTTTTTCTCATTTTCACTCCTTCAGGAGGTTTATAAGAAGCTAGAAGCGGCTTCCAGGGAGATGTGCAGTAGGTGTTGTGATCGGGATGTCTTTTCTTTGCTCCCTGCATGGAAAGAAATTGCCACACTGCCAGCAGCAGTGTGTTACCTTGGAGCATTTTGAATCAACTGAGGGCAGGTGGCACCCCATTCCTCTTGCTCTTTGGTTTGGGGACGAGCAGTCACACCTGCAGCAGCCTGGCCAGTGTGTCTCATGGGTCACAAGCCACCCCACACTGTCTCATGTCCTTTTGGGGAGGTGCAGGAAGCAGCAGCTGATCGTCCCAGCATCTGGAGGGACATCACTTGGACTCAACATCCACCTCGGCCAGAGGCTGCTCTAAGCGTCACCCTGAGAAGATGCTGAGAGAAGCTGCAGCTTTTCTCATCTGTCTTTTCCAAAGCAGCTTTGAAACAGATCTCTTAAAAAAAAAAAAAAGAAAGAAAGAAAGGAAAAACAGCCTTCGCAGGGCCCTGACAAGTTCTCTGTGTTACCCGTTTACACACTTTTGAGCTGCCTGGCTGCTGGAGGCTTCGATTCCAAGCCACCTTGCAAAATAAAGGCAAGGGAAACACCTCCCTCGAGGTGAACACCTTCTAAACCCTGTCTGAAAAAGTACTTTCTTGAGAGTGGTTATCAGTATCATCTCCTGAAGACAAGCTCTCTGCTCCCCTCCTCCTCAGGCACCCCAGAGACACAGCAGCCTCTGACAAGTCTGGAGGATGCAGGACGCAGCAAGAGCCTTTAAGTTCAGCATCAGATGGTGCCTGCACACCCACCTCTTCCTTCTTTTTTTTTTCCTCTTTGGTTTGTTCTCCTTTCTCATTTCTCTTTTTAAACTGAGGTGGTTTTCTTCCCCTTTTCTGTTTGTTATTGTTTTACCTTCAAATCCTTTAATGTTCCCTCACGCCTGCATTTCATCCCAGCTGCAGAAGAAGGATCTAACGCCTCCCTTCCTTGCTTCTTTAAAGTGTGAAGACCTCATTATCCCTTGTCGCCAGCCCACGCAGCCTGGGGCTCCCCACGATGCAGGCAGCCTTCTCCAATCCGTAAATCTGTCTCGCTGGCCAAGGTCTCTGGGTAATAAGAGCACAGGAAATTGTTGCTTTTAGTGAAAAAATGTAAACTTTAGGTCTTCTGTTGGCTGTTTGGCAACAGGGAAAGTGGATATGAGCTCTTGGGAAGGAGGTTGAAGAGAAAGGAATGGCACATCCAGCACTATGTCTCTCTCCTGTCCAGTTCTGTAAAAGAAAGGTCCATGGAACGTGCCCAGAGAGTTGGTGGAGGCTCCATCCTTGGAGGCATTCAAGGTCAGGCTTGATGGGGCTCTGAGCAACCTAGATGGCCTTTAAAAGTCCCTTCCAGCCCAACACATTCTATGATTCCATGATCCCCTCTTGACCTTCTCCCAGCTGAGCAAACCCAGGTATCCATGTACGTCATGTGCACCAACTCTAGTGAGTGCCAATGATATGCCCCAAATCAAGAATCCTCATGTTTTAGAGATAGCATCAGGTAAACTAGGGATCACGCACCACAATAAAAATTAAGAGGAGACACTGGAAAGCATAAGAGAAGTGAACACGTCCCATGGAGCACATCCTTGGAGGTACTTCAACCCTTGCTCAACAACACACTCATCTCTAGATGTCAAAGCTGTCTTCTGGGGTATAAAATGGATAGAATAACAAGCAGCATTCATGCATTAAAATAATAATAATAATAAAAAACAGAATGGAAAATCAAATATGACATTTTCTTCTAAAAACTGAGCGGCATTTAAGTGGCAACAAGGTCTAATCAGCCACACTGGATAATGGACAAGGCCATAGACAAGAACCCCTCGGCTTTCCAGAGCATAAACTATACACTTGGAGAGGAGAAGGCCATGGAGCTTAGTTTATAAGCTTAGCTCAAAGGCTGGACCCCCAGCAACTTGGAACTGGTGGAAGTGATTTAAGGAATAATTACCACTATGCTTTCAACTTAGCTTCAGTAAAATTTGACCCAAAGTCTGTATTTTACACTGCCCTTTTTATCCTTAATGCTGCAATGCTTTTAACTGACATAATTACAAATTAAATAAGCTTCAGCCTGCTGCTTTCTCCAATCCTTGATGGCCAACAGCTTCTGTTGACAATAAGACCTGGGGAGATGTCCAAGACTTGAAGCCACATTTCTGTAGGACTTCCCAGGTGTGCCTTTAGAAGAGAGAAGCAGCAGCAAAGCCATTGCCTTACTTGAGGATTTGGCTCCTCTGCTTCACCCTTGCCTGTCTTATGTAACTCATCTCCAACACATAGGGTAAAACCCAAATGGTTAAAAGTTCATTTCGAAGGGAAAGTAAAAAAAATCTCTACCCGCAGGCTTGCTAGAGGAGCAGGCGCTGCTCCGTAGCCCACCCCAGGGATGCTCAGAAACCCAGCTCCTCGCACAGGCAACATCTGTAATTCATAACCCTGCCAAGCCAGCCTCCAGCTGCGGGATGTTTCTCCGACCTGCCAGTTGTATGAGTATAACGACTTCCTATTAAAAAAAAACAACAAACCACTAAAATAAAAGTAGTGACTTAAGGACAAAACGAAGCGAACTCCCATTTTATTTGCCGAAAAAGAAGCGGGGCAGCCTCAGCCCGGCAGGGAGAGTAGCCCATGGGGCTGGCTGGGCGCCCGCTTCCCCCAGCCCTGGGTGGGGACCGGATTGCAACATGCAGAGGAAGATGCTCGTTGTGCAACAACATTTCCCTTACGTGCCACTTTCCAGGCAAATTTTGGAAATGTTTTATCACAGCGTTCATGATCTGGGGTTTTTTGTTTGTTGGTTTATTTTCTTTTTTTCTTGTTGTTCTCGCTTTTTCTTTTGTTTACTTTTTAATTAAATAAATAAGACTCATTTATTTTCTCAATTTCAGCCAGCCCTGCTGAAATAACCAGCATGCTCATGGACACGAGGAGCACCCAGCTCTTTGAGGATGCTTATTCTGCTTTTTTTAAAGCTTCCCCCCACCCTCCCCACCCCCGGGCAACTCTCCACATTAGGATGCACGCTGCAAAGCAAATACGTATTGAATTCTATAGAATATTTTTGTTTCAGACATAAGTTTCCCTTCACATCTAATCAAAACACATATGTAAATAAGAGTCAGTGTTAAATTAAAAAAATACTGAGAAAAAGATGTGGCAACACAAGGAGGAAGCAGAGAAAAGATACTGTTATGAATGAAATTTAAAATTAGATGGGAGAGCTTGCAGAGTGGAGGTAGAGGAAAAAAAACTGCTTTAAATATCAGGAGGTTCAGGAAGAGCTTTTGATTGAGGATCACATGGAGAAACCTGGATATTTTGAGTGACTAGTGACAAGACAAGGGAATCAGGGTCCAGGGGACACCATGGGTGCCACCTTGCCCACAGCTGCAGCACCTGGGCAGCTCTGGATCTCCCACTCACCATCTTCCTGAGGTCCAGGAATATTATTAGCTCAATCTAATTCCTGAGGGAATGAGTCATGCAGAAACTAAAGGTCAAGTTTTAGATGTTTTTCTCAGCAAAAACCCCAAAGCATCTTCGAAACGTTGCTTGCCTCCCCTCCTGGCTTTTGCTTCTTGGAGATCTGATGGGGGGGAGCGACTTGCAAAGGGATGGGGGTGACTGCAGCGTGCTAAGCAGCACTGCCGTCCCATCACCACAGCAGCCTCCATAGAAATTCAAACCCCAAATTGCTCAGAGACATTTGTGCAGCCAAGATAAACTCAGGGAAGAGTAGCTTTGGCTCATCCCCGAGGGCGTGCAAGCTCGGATCCACAGAACACTTATGGAAATTAATACCGCAGCGGATTAGAAATTGCAAAAATTATTCCTAAATATCCAACATCTGCTTTCTGCCACAGCAGCATTTTACATGCTGCGCTCTCAGTTGCCAGGCATCCACTGTGTTTATTAATTGACGAATTGTCTCGGTGTCCTGTAGTTAGTTTTCTAACAGGCATTGAGCGCAGCATACGAAGAACATCCCGTTATATCGGCATTGAATGTATCGTCTCCTACGATTTCATGCTGTAAAGCTAATGGTTGCCATCAGCAAGGTCATTTAGTGGTTGAGGGAGATATAAATCATCTCCGACCCATTCCCACACACGGTTCAGGCTGGCATCTCATGTCAGCCTACGCCCCACATCTGCTCTCTGGGGATATCTTTGCACAGAACGTGTTAAACAGCATATATCGGTTTATGGATGCACGTAAAAATACACATTGAAGCTAATTAGCATCCATGAGGCAGTCATTAGCAATACAAATGATTAGAGACAGAACTAAAAGCAAACGCAGCCAGAGCAAGTGGGAAAAATTAAAGAAATACTCGGCATGCAGAGCAGAGGCGAGGTGCAATACAGTACCAAAAACTACAACATGCCAGCTCCTCGCTGGAAAATACTCAGGTGGTCTCTGTGGACCATGGAAATGGCTTTTGGGCTGTGCTTGTGTGAGGATTTTAGTGAGGATTCATATCCACAAGGCTCTGAATTCAGTAAGGGCTATGTGATGTTCTGGAAAAGCCCCAGGCTGTGAATCCTGCCAGCTTTGGCTCATGGAAGCTATTCTTAAAGACCAAATAGATCCTGGCAACTCACTTGGGGGACGGAGAAGCAGCTCACTCCTGGGAAGTGGTTGGATTCCAAGCCCATTTTCCTGAGTTTCTGTGGTGCGATGTCACATCTGATGCCTTGCCAAGGTCTTTGCATCACCTGGCTTTGACCTCCCCAGCACCAGAGGCTGCTCAATGCTTCCCTCTCCCAGGAGAACTCAGCTTCACATCGACGATCTCCAGTGTAACATAATGTCCAGCTCCAGCCAGGACTGGCACGCAAAAAGTCAAATCACTCTTTGCTCGCTGCACGTACCATCTCCTCGGGTTATTTCCTGCAAACAGCAGCCTGCAAGAAGCCACTCAAATCACCCAGCTGGAAAACCTGGATGCAGGAGGGATCAAACGAATGGCAAAGCCAGGCTCTGCCTCACTGCCAAGAGAGATGCTCCTGGGAAAACCCAAAGTGGGATCACTGGAGCTTGACCTTGGCCAATATCTCATTGTGATGGGGGTTCACAGCTGCGACCACTGCCTGCAAAGCTCTTCTGACTGAATTCCTGTTTCCGCTGACCACAGCCAGCCACAATTTTGGGAGGTTTTCCTGCAAGATAGGACTGGAGCACAATGATTTGTTCCCATACTGGTACAACCAAAACCTGCTGAGAGCGTTTCACATCCTATTTGTATTTTCACATTTCTCCGCTTTGCCATGTCCCACAGCCTTTATCTATTTATGTGTATTTATGAAGGGGATCATATGTTCGAGTAGATAATGACGGTGTGTGGCTCTTATTGCTTTATCTTCTTCACAGGATGACCCTGAAGTATGGAAACCATCTATTTTTGAACCACGTTGGTGAGCAGTACATCATCCTCTACTGGAGATGCTCAGACACGTGGCCAGCACATGGTCATGTCTCTCCCCAGACCGTGGTCATATCTTGTCCCCAACCACCTGTCACTGCCCTCCACCACCAACCGCTGCAAAATGCCACAGGAGTTCACTCCTTTTAGTTTTTATGGTTTCGGTACCTGACATGAATGCAACATCTACCCAAGCCTGTCCTAAGGTTGGAATCTCACCAGCTTCAGCTGGAGCCAAGCGCAGAATGCAGTCCTTGGTGACCCAAAGTGTTTCCCAACCAGTTTAATACTACTTTCTCTGTAAGATGAAGCCTAAATAACTCAGATTCTGACAGAAACATGTTGATTAACATCACACAACATGGTGGGAATGAGATATTAATCCTCAAGTGTCTCAGCATGCTGTGGCCAGCATCCACACCAACAGGAGAACCTCAGCACTCCTGCCCTGGCATCCTGCAAGAGTCTTTACCACAAAAAGCTCAAAAAACTACAGAACTACCCTCATAAAAATACTGTAAGCCAAATGAACTAAATCAGTTGTCATGTTCAGCACTCAACCTAGGAGGCAACAGAAGCCGAGAAAGGAATATGTAATTTATGTTGCGCAGTGGATAATTAAAGAGTAACTGAAATGAATGCAGGCTGTATCTACTTCCTTCCCCTGCCTCTCAGTACCACTAAGCTATATATTATCAAATGCATTAGCCAGCTTTAGGAAAAACAAGCATGTCCACTTTTTACCTGAGCTCTTGCCAGCTTTCTGTAGCCACCATTCACAGGGGCTGATCCGAGCAGTGTCCTTTGGGCTTTTAAGAGCTGCATTCTGCAAAACGGTCTCAGTGACAAAATTTTCAATTGTGCCTAAAGGACTTGAAAGCTGAAATCCTATAGCCAGCTCAAGAGTGATCTAAGGCTCCAATTCCCACTGCCTGCAGTTGGTGATGGGCCCAGGTAGCTCCTACAGCATCCCGGCTCCAAGACAGCAATGTCAGGCTGGGGACAGCAAAAGGTCCCGTGTTACAGGAAGGCAGCACATGCCTCAAGGAGGAAAACTCTGCTCACGACCTGCTTGCACACAGGCATTGAAAAAGGGCAATGGGGGGGCTCCCGCAGCGTGGGCATCTTGGCGGAGCAGAAAAAATGAGGCTGCAGCATCCCATCCGTTGCCACTGAGAAAGCAACGGATGTATTTTTTAGTACCGTAGGAAATTCAAGCTTTATCAAGTGCACCAGCACTTTCAAAGTTTTATCCCAAAGCTAATGCTAATTCCCTTCACTTGACTTCTTACTATGTTAATTAAGCAGCTCTAGCAGAGTCAGTTTAAATTGTTTTTCTGCAACATTCCTTACATAATCAAGATTTTTAGGGCTTGCTGTATACAAGGTTGAACTTTGGGATGTAAATGAGGGACTTGCCTGCCTCTCCCCACGTATCCGGATGGGACCCAAGCAGGGTGCCAAGTGCTGCCAGCCTTTCAGGTTGGCCCCAAGAGCAGCACAGCAGGGTCAGGACAGGGAGATGCTCCATCAGCAGCCAGACAGCCCCCCCACAGCTGCCAGACCCCTCCAAGCTGCTTCCAAAAGCTCTGCAAACACCAGGAGATCCGAGCGAGCTGTGTAAGCTTGAGCACACAAGTGCATTAACGCACACAGCCTGAGCATGGCCATAAGGAGCTGATTTTTAAACACCAATTTCCTTTTTCCTTAAAAAGAAAGGGCTGCAGGTGTTTGTCAGCACCTCTCACAATACAGTTCACCTCCTCTCCCCGAATTTGTCTGCCTAGAATGTACCTTGTGCTCTGAACCACCCTGCAACGGGCCATTTCTCCCCTCAGATCTGCCAGGAAGCAGTTTCAGCACAAAATGATTGAGAATTCAGCTCCACACATTAGCTGTCTCTCATTGCAAGTCTCCTCTGTGGTGTGGAGAGCCCTTAAAGCCAGCCTGGTTCTTTGCAACCAGGGAGCTCGGGAGCTCCTGCACCCTAACATGATGTGCCCTGCGTGTGGAGCCAGCCCAACACTTGTTTGGGATACCACAGAAAAATGCAGTTCATTTCCATTTTAATTCTTCAGGAACAGGCTGTGTTTTAACCATTTAATGCGGTGCATCGGCTGCGTGGCTCCGGGCAGGGTAGGTGCAGCCTGGGCAGCAGCAGATTGAGCAGGGACTAAACATCTGCAAGCAGCAGCCTCCTCCAGTCACCAGGTGGGGAAACTGGGACCTGCCATCACCGAAGGCTTCATCAGAAAGACCTGGTGTCAATTAGGTACGCTGATGAGAGACACTGATTGAAGCATCGCCCTTGGGTTAAGATGGTGTCAAGTGATACAATGGAAGAGCCTTAAATACGCAGGAGCTGTTACCAATATTTTCTCTGAGGCTCACTCTTGTCATTCCATGGTCCCTCTGCAGTTTGGTTTGGTTGGTGGGTTTTTTTTCCTTCTTTGCTTTTTTCCCCCCTTTATTTTATTTCTTTTCCTGCCTTCTCCCCGCCCTTGCTCACTCATCATTCCCTTCAGCCTAGGAAAGCAGCACACAGGACAGCGTGTTTCTTCATCCCACGGCGTATTCCTCGTCCTCTGCCCTGTTCTTACATTTTTACGGTGCTTTAAGTACTGAAATATAAATGTGAAAAGCAATAGAGATGCAAAAAGCATATTTCTGTCTATCACTTCAGGAAAAGTGGGCAGTGGTAGTGTTCTGCCTCTTGAAACACTAAATTTTGCAGATTTGTTAATAAAGCCCTAAAGTGCAGCATTGATATAAGTTTTCAGTTGTATCAAGGAAACTGAGGAGAACCTGAAGCTTTTCCTTCCTCTGGAGAATAAATTCTCCTACCTGAAATTTCGCAGGAAATGCTGGTTTGGGCAAAAACGTGACATATCATCTGAAATCTCTTATATTATCATACAATATTAGAGGCCAGCTGTTGTATAATAATTTTCTCAGAGAAGGCCCATGGAAATTTTTCATCTTTCAAGCTTGGAAGAAAAAAAAAAGGCATTTTTCAATTCAAAGTTACAATGTAAGGTTTCTGATTAACCTAAATCCAACTACTCTCCGCAGTGGCAGTGTATCCCAGGGAATGGGAGAGGGCTGAAGTCACCGGTGGCCTTCCTACAAGCACCAGTAGAAGGAACATCTCATGTGCCTTTGGGAGCAAGCTATGTGCCTGACGGTGCTGCCAGAGGCTCTTCTTGGCATTTCCTTCTGGCCAGATACAGTTTTTTGTATTTTTTTCACCATCTGGTTCCGTGGGCAGGGACACCTCCCATCGGAGTAGGTTGGTCCAAGTCCCCTCCAACTCAGCCTTGGGCACTGCCAGGGAGGTGAGAGCTGCCACAACTTCTCTGGGCAACCTGTGCCAGGGTCTCAGCACCCTCATAGTGAAGAATTTCTTTCTAATATCTAACCTAAATCCAACCTCTTTCAGTTTGAAACCGTTACCCCTTGTCCTATCCCTACATTCCCTGATGAAAAATCCCTCCCCCTCTTTCCTTTACCCCCCTTTAAGTCCTGGGGGACCACTGTAAGTTCTCCCTGGAGCCTTCTCTTCTCCAGGCTGAACAACCCCAACTCTCAGCCTGTATATAAAGGAAAATTAATAGAGGCATGTATTAACTTTGCTTTATTGTTACAGATACAGGAGAAAGAAATAAACACCCATCTCCATTGGACATAACCATTCTCATAGAAGCTGAAGTTGGAGGAGAAGTCTAGCAGAGGCAAAGCTTCTCTCTCCTGGCCTGATTCCTACCAATGTCACGGGAGACGATGCTTCTGCACTGACTCACACTTTCCAGCCAGCACTGCTAGGAGACCTTCATCTTCTCTTTCAAGCTGCAAGAAGGCTGGCAGCAGGGATCTGTTCTTCAAAGTGGTCAGGAAAACGAATTAAAATAAAAGACATTAGAAATACGTATTGATGGATGCTCCTGGCGCTTGAGTTGATAATTAAGTACGGATTTAGGACATGCAGCCATAAAGGTCGGCGTGCCAGGTTATCTGGCTTTCTGCCAGCTACAGGGGCTACTCTGCAGGAATCATGATGGTGATATCTCTGCTAAAACACACAGAATTAGGAAAACTTGGAAGCTGAACAGTAAGAAAGCTGCAACCAGACGCCCCTCAGAGGACATCAGCGTCTGTAGCCCATTGTCATGAGTTTTGCAGGTCTCAGCAGCTCAGGAGGTGGTGTTAGCATGAGAGGGTGAATACAAGGGTGAGCTGTAACTCCATCAGAGCATGGAAATTTTCTCTCCTGAAACCACAGTCCCTGCGCTGTAACTGCTGCATTCCCAGCTACACTTCTGTCTCTTCTCTTGTCTTTCAGTTATCATTTGGGTAAAAGAGATTTCTGATGAGTAACCCCGATGCTTACATTATCTCTGCTTTTGTCTCCCTAACAAGGAGAGGGTCTCAGCCCAGGTCTCCCTGATTAGCCATTAGCAGGTGATTATTTCCTCCTTGCTGGCATCGTCCTTCATTCATCTCTGAGCAAATCCCCTCTAAATCCAGACAAACACCCTGCCCATCTTAGAGAGGAAAGGGAAAAGCCAAAAGTTTTCCTCCTTTGCTTCCCCAGATGTGTATTTCTGGGCTAATCTTTAAGTTCGTTAGAATTTTGTTCTTCTTCAGACTCAGCCAAGTAACAGCACTCCTTCATCTGTTCTGCCCTCTTCCCCTGATGTCACTAGCAGAGCTCACCGCTGGGTACCGGGGGCGGTTTTCCAGTGCCCCAGCGACTTCTGCAATTTCCTTTATGGGAGCATTATAAATTATAAGCGAGACATTTTAATCGCCATTAGTCCATAACTCAGTACATGTTTTACCCACTGGGAGGGATTTGGGGAAGGAAAGATGTAAACGCTGCGCTACAAAGAGATGATTGATGCAATGAGCTATTTAAGAAACATGTTTCCAAAAGGGTGAATGCTGCCAGGCTCCAGAGCGTCTGTCCTTGCTCCATGGAGGGGATTTTGAGCATCGTTAGCCCTTAATTAACACCCTGTGATAACCAAACTGGAGCCCCAGGGTACAGGTTGAATGGGGCAGCAGCATAGGTGAGCACCCTTGGAGTCCATGGGCGGGTGTGGGTGGCTTGGCCATCAGTGGGGGAGAGCCGACAAGGCTTTCCCCCACCAAAGAGCAAGACTTGCTCTCTCCTCAAATATCCACTCAGCTCCGTATGTGGCTTTTTTATGGTGATAGAAAAGATCTGCAGAGAGGGTTTTTCTTGACTCTTTCTTATTTCCTGTTATTTTGCAATATAATGGTTCTCATTATGTGCTTTACTCTCCAAGCAAGTGTGGAGGAGACAGTATTTTTAGTTATCGAAACTAATTGGCAAGTTTTAGAGGAAACAGCTAGAAATACTAATATCCTTTGCTATGACAGTGGTGAGATAATGCAACAGGTTGCCTGGAGAGGTGGTCAAGGCTCCATTCCTGGAAACATGCAAGGTCAGGCTTGATGGAGCCAGGTAACCTGATCGAGTTAAAGACGTCCTTGCCCACTGCAGAAGGGTTGGACTAGATGACCTTTAAAGGTCCCTTCTAGTCCATGGTGTGCATCATGGGCTCTGGCCAGTGAAGTATCTGAGGTACTAATAAGAACGTTAATAATCTCTGTAACACAAAGATTTAAATCTGCAGGAAAAGCAGTGCCATGCTTTGCTTCACCCCTCCTAAAAAGTGTATGAGGGGTCTCAGCCAGGAGTGACCCAAAGCAGGCAAGGACCTTGAGAGCAAGGGGGCCCTCAGCCCCTTCCAGCTTCACAAAAGCTGAGCCCACTTCAAGGGAGGGAGGAAGAGAGCTCTGAGGGCATTTTGGTGTCACAGAATCCTAGAACAATTCAGGTTGGAAAAGACCCTTGGGATCATCGAGTCCAACCATGAACCCTACACTAAAAGTTCACACCTAAACAATATCACCCAACAACACATCTAAGCGACACTTGAACACATCCAGGGATGGCGACAACCCCCTCCCTAGGCAGTCTATTCCAGTTTCTGACAAAAAACAATATATAAAAAAAAATGAACGCTTCATGAATTGGCGTGTCAGATGGAAGTAGAGAAATATCGATGCTGGCTGTTTCAAAAGGGTGGCGTAGACAGTACGGGCAAGCTGATGGGAAGATGTTAATGAGGAGCTGAGCAAGACTCAGGGGTCTTGCTGGGAGAATTGGGGCTGTTCAGTCTACCAGTTTCTGACAAAAAACAATATATAAAAAAAAATGAACGCTTCATGAATTGGCGTGTCAGATGGAAGTAGAGAAATATCGATGCTGGCTGTTTCAAAAGGGTGGCGTAGACAGTACGGGCAAGCTGATGGGAAGATGTTAATGAGGAGCTGAGCAAGACTCAGGGGTCTTGCTGGGAGAATTGGGGCTGTTCAGTCTACAGCAAAGAAGGCTCCAAGGAGACCTTATGGTGGCTTCCAGTATCTCCAGGGGGCTACAAGAAAGCTGGGGAGGGGCTTGTGAGGGTGTCGGGCAGTGACAGGACTAGAGGGAATGGATTGAAGCTGGAGATGGGTTGGTTCAGATGGGATGTTGGGAAGAAGTTCTTCCCCATGAGGGTGGTGAGACCCTGGCACAGGTTGCCCAGAGAGGGCATGGCA
>NW_009696475.1:0-458 GCF_000703405.1 Apaloderma vittatum | reverse complement strand
AGAGGTGTTGTAAGCTCCATCCCTGGAACTTTTCAAGGCCAGGCTGGATGGGGGTCTGGGGAACATGGTCTAGTGGGGTATGTCCCTGCCCATGGTGGGGGGTTGGAACGGGATGATCTTTGAGATCCCTTCTAACCCAAACCATTCTATGGTTCTATGTGGTGTGATAGGGTAGTTCAGGTTGGAGGGGACCTCCTACCCCAAGCAGGGTCAGCTACAGGGCTGGCCTATGTTGCTTTATCCTGTTGGGTCTTAAGCTCCTCCAAGGCTGGAGAGGAAGCTCCTCTGCCCCTCTCCTTCTCCCCACGCTGGCCGTGTGTGTGGCCCCAGAGCTGCTCCTCACAACCCCACCACTCCCAACTCTCTTGGTGCTCCACCAGCCCCTTTGACAGATGGGAGCTTTCCACCCATCACTGCAGCATCGCTGCCCGTGTGCTCTCCCCCAGACTGCCAAGCAA